>NC_143586.1:135098477-135398477 GCF_048544385.1 Mastigoproctus giganteus | reverse complement strand
AGTCTGAGGGGTGGGTGGGGGTGTGTGTGCGTGCGTACATTTTCAAGGCCATGTTATACCAAGGAGCTGCATATATTCTTGCTGTGTACACCACATTCAAAAATTTCATTACTTTATACAACACATCCTCCCCACCTTTTCTTATTACTGAATACATCATGAATAGCCAAACTTATCTATGAAGAGATCTAAACCTCTTATACACTTCCTCGTTCATTTCTGTAGTATACGTGGTCTTGGTTCTGATCTCAATGATGTCTACTTCCACTTAGTCTCACAAACCTGAAAGAAACCCAGTTATCTGTTGATTCAACCACTGTTCATCTCAGTTGTCCTAATTATTCGCTGTATGATTCCTTTCGCTTCAAGGGTGGTATTTGTGCATATGTCCCCGCTGGTATTCTCTGTCAGAGACTTAGTAATTTGAAGTCTCCTCTTTTCGATCTTCTCTGGCTTAAAATCTCCCTACCACATTCTTTCAAATTCATCTCTTGCTTCTATTTTTCTCCCAACTCTGCTAATCACTTAACTCTTTGCCTTCCTCTCTTTGAAACTTAACTTTCTCTTGTCCAGCTCTCCTAACAGTGAGGTAATTTTCCTTGGTGATTTTAATGTTCACAGCTCCATCTGGTTGAGATGCTGAGACTTTGCAATTACTAATGACCTCACACAGATTGTTCAGCTTACCTACCTGAATACCAGACAATCCTAACTACACAGCCAACAAGCTTGATCTTTTTCTCACAAACAACCCTTCTTAGTGAGTGGTCCTATAGGTAGGCACCTCAGGTCACAGCTTGGTGATGGTCTCATCTCCAATGGAGCCTTTCTCTCCTGGCCATTCCCAACCTCTTTTTGTTTGGCATTACAAGAATGCAAAATGGGATGATCTGCAAGATTTCTTTTCTTCTTCCTTAGTCAGATTACTGTTTCAAATAAATCTTCTGGTGTCATCATTTGCTCAGATCATGTCAGTGAAATTATTCATGTAGGGATGAAATCCTTTGTTCCACACCCCACCTTAAAATCATGTCTTTTATCTAAACCGTGGTTTTGCAATAAATGTGCTAAGGCTGTTCAAGATAAGAATGTTGCATATCACAATTGGCTTATATTCAAATCTCCAGATTCATTTTCTGCCTACACCAAAGTTAGTAAACTAGATTTTGAACAGGCTAAGAATAGAAAACTTGCTTCTTGTCCAAATAGTAGTTGAGCATTCTGGTATCGTGCCAAAGCTATTGGCTGCAATTTTTGCTCATCTCTATTTCCACCTCTGTCAAAACCAGATGGTTCTGTTGCCACTTCAGCAAAAGATGAAGCTCACTTGCCAGCGTCCTCCTTTTCTTCTAACTCATATATTGATGATCTTGCCAAACCACTTCCTACCATTCCCAGTACACTCCATTCAATGCCTCCTGTGGTCTTCCAACAAAAGGACGTCAGAAAAATTTTGAACAGTCTTGATGCCAAGAAAGCACCTGGTCCTGATGTTATGTCTCCACTTGTTCTCAAAACCTTTGCTCCCAAGCTTACTCCTTTTCTGTGTTGCCTTTTTTCACTTTCTTATTCCACAGGTATTACTCTTCCTCCTCTTGGAAATTTGCTCATATCCAGCTAGTTCTTAAAAAGAGTGACAAATCCCTACTATCCAATTATCATCCCATTGACTTACTTCTATTCTTTCTAAAATACTGAGGAAATCCATTAACTGCTGACTTCTAAACTATCTAGAAATCTTCCTACTGATCAATGATCATCACTACAGATTCCATCCGTGTTGATCCACTGGTGATATACTGACTTATGTTACCCATCTGTGGGCAAATTCAATGGAAACGTTTCATGAAACTCAAGCAGTTGCTTGACATTTCAAAGGCTTTTGATCAGCATAAGTCTTCTAAATAGCTTCCATCTTATAGTTTGTTTCCGAACTGTTTTTTGTAATTGAATATTCAGATTTATCTCTTACCACTTGCTGCAGGTGACAGCACATGGCTCTCTGTCTTCTAACTTCTCCACTAATGTAAGTGTTCCCCAAGGTTCAGTTCTTTCTCCCACTTTTTTTCTCTGATATATTAATAATTTCTTCCATTGACTAGAAATTGTATCCATAGTTTTGCTGATAATAGCACATTGCATTCCATCTTCCAGTTTGAGAAACCTTGCTCTGCACAAACAGCTTCAACTTCTCGAATATCCACTACCAATTCTTTAAATGCTGATCTCCAAGTAATTCTACAGTACTGTAAAGATAGTTTATTTCAATCCTTCTAAAACTCAGTCCTGTCTTATATCTCGTAAAAAGGATTCTTCTGCTCCTTTGCTTATCTTCAATGATACTCAGATTTGTAGGCTAGATAACAAATCTCTGTTGGGAATTATCCCAACTTCTGAGGCGCCTCCGTAGCCAGGTGGGAAGGACCAGTGGTGCGTAGCACATGCTTCTTGATTAGACCGGGGTTCGAGCCCGCCACCACCAAATACGGAGGATGCGGAATGGTCAGGGAATGACCACCACATATCCCGGAGCAATATGGCCTTAGTTGCTAATGCTCCTAAAAACCAAATAACAAACAAACTATCCCAACTTCTGATTTCTCTTGGCATAATCACATCACAAATACTGTTTCCGCTGCATCTAAAAAACTGTTTTCTCTTTCACTCCCAGTGTTTCTTTTCTTCTAAATAACTTAAATACTCAATTAAAAATTTGTATACTCAATCTGTACAAAACTCAAATCCACCCTACCATGGAATATTGTTCCAACTTCTGGGGTGGTGCTCCCAGAACCTCTCTTAGGTTTCTAGATTCCATTCAAAAGAGGACAGTTAGGTCAATTAATGACTCATCTCTAACAGAGTCTCTCCACTCTCTGTCTCATAGACGTTCTGTTTCTGTATACTTTTTCTGTAGAACAGTGCCTACTTCCATAGCCACTGTTCTTCTGAATTAGCTTCTGTAATTCCCACTCTCTCTTCCAAACCAGTCCGAACATGTGCTGCAACCAGTCAGCATCCTTTTACTGTCCAACTTCAAACTCACAGAACCAGTTTTTCTTCTTCCTCAATTATTCCTTCAATTTTCGTTTTCTGGAACAGCCTCCCTTCATACATATTTGCTGAAAATTATAATCTACAGATATTCAAATCAAATTTGCAACAGATTTCTTCTTTCAACCCATGCATGGCACTAAGTACTATAGGTTCTAATACCGCTTATTCTCACTGTTTAAAAAAAAAAAAACCCTAGACAAACTGTTAGAGGGGATGGATTGATGATATGGAAATTTCTTTTTTTCTTTTTTTCTTTTTTTTTTTTTTTCTCTCTTCTTGATGAATGCTGTATAGGGTTATTTGCTTGCGTCATTTGCTACATCGATACTAATCTCATAACTGCAACGATATACAATTAGAACATCCCAAAGCTGTTCAAACATCAGGCATTATTATGAATATCCTTAATTACTTTTTCATTGATAAGGATAATTTGGCCCTGGAACGATTGTGCAAGGCTCAAGGGGTAGAATTTTTTTCAGCCTGGTCTGTACTTGTTAACAGAAGGGACTGCTTCTACAGGGATGGGATACACTTAAATAGAAAGGGTGCAAGAATATTTGCTGATGCTATCGAGGCAGTGTTAGGTGGGTCGGAAAACTGATAGCTTCGGGGGATACAAGGACTAATAGATTGATAGTAGCCACTGGCAGAGGTGAAAGTGATTCTTGCACTGCTTCTGTTGGAATGAGCAGAAGCCTGGAAAACAAGATGCAGGATATTTCAGAGACTGCTGGAAGTCATTGCGGTACAAGTAAACACATGAGTTGTGTTAGGGTGGCTAAGAAAAAGAACAGGTGCATGTATACTTGCGTGTACACCAATGCTAGAAGTTTGGTAAATAAATTTGATGAATTTGAAGTACAGTCAGTCCTCGTATAGCACGTTAGTTGTGTCCCTAGAAACCCTCATGCAATATAAACAACAAGCCCTATGGGAAAAATAGGGTTAGGTGCCGACTACCCAAGATTGAACACACATTTGTAACCAAAACATTACCAAACACAATAAATAATTGTAATAAAATACGTATTTTATTACGACTATTACGTAATAATAAAATATTGCTAATGCTTTTATCATAAGAAAACTTGTTTTTTGTTTGAAAACTTGTTTAATTAACACAAGAAAGGCACCTGGGGTGGATGGGATCTATCCAGTTATATTAAAGGAGGCGGCAAAGGAAGTAAGCAAGCCCTTAGCCATAATTAAGACAGCTTCTTTGGACTCAGGGGAGGTACCCATAGACTGGAAATGTGCAAATGTGACCCCAATTCACAAAGGAAGATCAAAGGCTGACACAAGTAATTATAGACCTGCGAGTTTAACTTCTGTTCCAGGAAAATTAATGGAGGCACTGGTTAAAGAAGCACTGCAGGATCATCTAGACAAGACTTAGCTCGAACACAGCATGGTTTTGTTAAGGGGAAGTCTTGCCTGACCAATTTGATTGGATGTTGTTGTTGTTGTTAGGTTTTTAGGAGCATTAGCAACTAAGGCTATATTGCTCCAGGAATATGCGGTGGTCATTCCCTGACCTTTCTGCATTCTCCGTATTTGATGGTGACAGGCTCGAACCTTGGTCTAATCAAGAAGCGTGTGCTACGCACTGCTGCTCTTTCCCACCTGGCTACGGAAGAGCCAAATTTGATTGGATACTATGATGCAGTCACAAAAGAACTGGATGCAGGGAATAACTTTGATATTATATACTTGGATCTTAGAAAGGCTTTTGATACTGTTGCACATGGAAGACCTGCACAAATTGGACCAGTGTGGCATTGGAGGCAAATTGCTGCTATGAAAAAAGTGGTGGTTGAAGGGGATAAGACAGAGAGTGGTAATCAATGGACACTGCTCAACGTGGACTAATGTTATCAGTGGAGTCCCTCAGGGTTCAGTGTTGAGTCCATTATTGTTTTGTGTATTTATAAATAATATTGATGATGGTATATCAAGCTTAATGTCCAAGTTTGCAGACGATACAAAAGTTGGCAGGGTTGTTAAGGACACTACTGACGCTATGCTGCTGCAACAGGATATGGAAAGTTTGAGCAGATGGGCTGAGAGGTGGCAAATGAAGTTTAACATTGACAAATGTAAAGTACTACATATGGGAAACAGCAACCCCACAGCAACGTATCAACTCTGTGGTACTACACTGGCAGTGGTAGAGAATGAAAAGGACCTGGGAGTAATTGTACAGGCAGATATGAAGTTCTCTGAGCACTGCAGACGGGCAGCAAGAGTAGCTCATGTTGTCTTATCAATGATATACAGGAATTTTTCTAGCAGGGATAAGGAGGTGATTATTCCCTTTTATAAGGCATCAAGCCACACGTTGAGTACTGTATACAGGTCTGGAGGCCTCATATCAAGGATGTAAAGCTGCTGGAACGAGTACAGAGAAAGGCAACAAGATTAGTGAATGGAACAAAGGGTTGCTCTTACGAAGAAAGGCTTAATTTTTGCAAATTACAGTGTCTGGTGACTAGGCACTGGCGAAGTGATCTGATAGAGGTGTATAAAGCCTTGAATGATTTGAGCATGCTCAATGCTGATAGGATTCTGCCTCTTGCTCAGAATAATCACCTGAGAGGGCATAAATTCAAATTGAGAAATGACAGATGTAGGATAGATGTGTGGAAATTTGCCTTTAGACAGCGGGTAGTTGGTTGGTGGAACAGACTTCCATCCCTTGTTTTGAAAGTTGATAGCCTAAATAAATTTAAGGCTCAGCTGGACAGGTATTTCGAACAAACGGAGGGGTAAAGTGGAAGTTTTTTTTTTGGCTGATGCTGCATAAGCTTGCTTTCTTGCATCATATGCCTCTACTAATGCTAATGCTAAAAAAAAGTAATCAAAATCCGATTTTAAGAGAATTTGGAATTCAATATTCTTACCTTACCTTAAAAATCATGTGATTAAAAAGCAGGATACAGGAGGGACAGAAATTGGAAAAATAATACAGATTTAAAAATTCAAGCCACCTGCTTTTCAGGTATTCATGTTCCTTTTATGATATTCTGGCAAGTTTATTTTTCTTACAAATTTTAGTCATTTTCTTCTTATTCTCATCCTGCCCCTTCCAAATATGCATATATGTCATATATTTTTTTTTTATCAACCTGAACTTTAAAGTTTCCATTAGTCTGCTCCACTCATGCTTAGTTAGTAGGATATATATTGCCCTTAATAGAAGTTTTCAATGGTCTTGAATAGTAATGGTGTTAACAGGTTTTTCTAATTAATTGCAGTTAAAAATATTTTTGTTTCTAAAAACATGCAGCTTTCTTAAGTATTGCCCCTCATCCTTCCCCAGTGAATTTTTCTCCCTCCTGTTTCAGATAACAGGCTCTGCTGTTTGGAGGGGAGGAGTCTTCCATTTTACGGGAAAAGAAAGATATGTTTCGTTCAGTTGTATATTCTCAGACAACAATTTGTGTAAATGCTAGTGAATGGTTGCATTAATAATATATTTACCAGCAGTCAATTTGTATACAATTTTGATTTCCTGGTGTATTATTCCTTTTTAAGGGGCAAGAATGTGCTAGTATTTTTGTTCTAAAACTTGTGTAATTCTATTTCTTTAAAATTCAGATTTAAAAATGATTTACTTATGAGCCTCACTCCTCAGTTGCACAAGCTTTAAATTAAAGTATATTTATTCCCTGCTATGGTGCTCTGTCGTTTAATACCTTACTCCAGAGTTGTGCCCTTCTTCTAATCTAGTGTTTTAATACATCTAATACATTAGCCATACAGCTAGAAGGCTGTTGGATGGTATCTCAGAGCAAGAGGAGGCTATTTGTACAGCAAATTGTGAACAATGCAGTCCCACCCCTGATGGAATTTTTACATTATTCATGGTCACATGACTTCTGACCATGTTTTGTTGCCTTGAAACAATTCATATTTCTACAGCTGGTCCCATTATGTAGTCTGAAATCTCACAATGTGATGAGCATTGGCATGGGCTTTGTATCTGTCTTGCATCATTAATTTCAAGGCATTTGAAAATGTTCTGACATTGCCACCAAAGCAATAGAAAAAAATTTAGTATGTCACTTGAGAGGTGGAGGATCTGAAACCCTTTACTTTTATAAGAAAGCATAAAAGAAAATTTTTTTCCAGTTAAAAAATTGTGTATTATTTTGTATCTCTATTATTTAAATACTTATTATTTTATTTTTCTTAATGGAGTATTATACCCGAGCAATTTTGTAAGTGACACTGTTTCAGTAACTTCATATTGCCAAGTTTCTCGTTTCCAAATTTTGATAAATGTCCTAAGGAATAACAGAATAAAAATAAAATGATCATGTAGAAAAATTATCAAAAATTAGATGGCTGCACTGCTGATGCATTCTCCCTTAATAAAAACTGACAATCCCACAGTTGCTAGATTTCTCTGACATGTATTACATGTCAAAATGATAAAAATCCCCCCCCCACACCTCTTTTCCACTTCTGCACATTTTTTTGTTGCTTGACTGTACCACAAACATTGAAAGTAACAGAGTATATTGTGAAACCAGTGAATGATCAAATTACCTTAAGATTCACCACTACAGATATTCCAAGCAAAGTCATAATACTTTATTGCCCTCTGGAACTTGATATACTTCATATGTTTCTTTCAAGCCAACAGCATGAAATAGAGGAATTGCGTTTAACAAAACTGCTTTTAAACTTAATTTTGAGGCATCGATAAATACACTGTCCTACCATTAATAGCCAGACTCCCTTCTGTTGTTTGTTGGTTGGTGACATCCTACCCAAGCATCACATTTCAGACACAACTGTAAATATGCTCATAGGCCTTTGTGGAGATAGTAGTACAAATGCAAGATGCTGTAATCAATGAAGTTAACACAATTTCAGCACAGAATAGGGTGCCACTTAAGAAATCAGTCTGTACATGACATTTAAACAGCAATGAAGACACCTAGGTCAGTGATTGGCAGTGTGATCTGCATATGGATGGGGACTGATACTGAAACTGTCACGAAACCATCCCCAGAAAATATCCAATGGTGAAATGACAGGGGAACAAAGAGTTATCTGCTCAGACTGCAAGGTGAAATTGCTATAGCACAAATACAGGCCCTCAATGAGATAATTGGACAAGAACATTGCACAGGACACTGCATGATGCAGTGTCCTGTGCACTGTTCACAAGCATTAATCACACTAACTAATACCAGACACCATCTAGCTCGGTGTAAATTCCGCTGTTCTTGGCTCATAGATCAAAGGAAAGCTGCGCTTTGGAGTAATGAGTTACAGTACCTGGTCTGACAGGCATGCTCGTGTGTTGCAGATGCTTGGAGAAAGCTGGACAATTATTTTATATATGTACACATAAAAGTCGTGTTGTGGAGCACATGGGGAAGGCCTATACCTGTATTAGCAGGGTAATGCACCATGTCATACTGCTTGCAGACTGGTTTGAGGACATGAGTCAAAAAATTGCACTGGCTGGCCTAGAGCCCTGACCTCAATCATAATAGAGAACCTGTGGGATGAATTGGATCATCAGGTGCTAGTGAGGAGACTGCCCCCAAAAAAAAAAAATAGAGAGAGCTGAATTGTTTGCCACGTTGAAGGATGAATGGCAGAAAATATCAAAGGACATTTACAAAAAAACTATTGGAGAGTGTTCCACAGAGAACTTAAACTGTCATTCAACTCTTCTTGCTTAATTTGTATATTACATTATAATTATCTGTTTGTTAATACAAATCTGTTGAAGTGGATGGTCCAGCAAATTCTGAAATACAAGAATTCTTCCCATGTTCATCACTGCTTTCTTTATCCCATGAGTTTTGGGAATCTTCATTGTGGAACAAGTCTTATATCAGAATATTTGATGCTGTACTTGCTTTTCTGTTCATCCGTGATATTTTTGACTAGCAGAAATAGCAATCACCAATGTGGTCGCATGGTTTTTGCCACACCATAGGAACATCAGAAAAACATACTTTTAATTTTTCCAGTTAATCACATCCTCAGATTTGTTGTGCAGGTAATACAGCACACACAGATTTGTTGATACAGCCTCAGATTTGTTGTGCAGGTAATACAGCCCAAGTTATCTTGATGATCAATGTTGCTTCCAAAGTACAAAGAATATGCACGTTTAGTGATACTATAGATTTTCTATTTTCTTCCTCTAGGTTTTTGTTGTAAACTAGTAAACCATCCACACACACATACATAGCAGAAATTTTCAGAGTGATTCATACATTTCTTTTGCTTCTGCTTAAATATTTAAACAATACAATGCTAAGCAAAACACAAGAAGCAAACCATGTGCAATAGATATGCAGATACACTGTACAGACAACCCCCGCTATTCGTGGGGGTTACGTTCCTGAGAAATGCCGCGAATACCAAAAACGCGAATACTGAGTTATGGCTCCCATAGTAATAAAGAGGTTCCGTTCCAAAGTATGAAATATATAAGAAAAACTAGTCTAAAATTTTGTCTATGTATATATTATATGTACCTTCATAATATGACTATGTACATAGACAGTACATAGTGAAATGCAAGCATAAGGCATTGAAATGAAAATAAGAAACAATTTAATATTAAATGTAATATTTATTAGAAATTTCACACAAACTTTTCAATCCAGCACCTTTGCTATAGCTAAAAAACTTATCCCGCCAGAGCTATCACCAGTTTCGCTAAAGTGTTGATAAAGGTGTTTTGCCTTTTCACGAATGATGAGTGAACTTGACGGAATTTTATTTTGAGTTCGGTCTTCTATCCACAGATTTAAAGCTTTTTCCATTTTTTCTAATTTAACATCACGAGTTACAGAGCAAATTTTTGAAGCAATTAGTGCGTTTTCATGGACACTACGGCGGACTTTTTATTCCGATTTCTTGATTGATCGTACCGTTGACTTATTGATTTTATAATATTTTCCGACTGACAAGACACTTTCACCATTAGAAATTTTGTCTAATAACTGAATTTTACTCGCTAATGTCATCACCTTTGATCTTTTCACAATTCCCTTGTTATTTGTAGCCATATTTTTGTAGGGGTTAGAAAAGAGCTTGTCTGCAATAAAGTCACTTTTTTCCATTAACACACACAAAAAAGTCTGTTTTCACTAACACACTAGAAAACATTAGATTTTTCACTTTTGTAAGCATATCAATTTATAAATTGATAAATTTATTCAATTTATAAGCATATAAATTAAAAGCAAACGACGAAACCTTCCATGACAAGCGCATAGCACATACTGAACAAGGATTAGCGAAACCGCAAATCCTTGTCTCCCCCACCCACTGAGTTCTGTTTTGACCAGGAAAGATGCCAAGCCGGTGTTTTTTTTTTATGGCATAAAATGTTCACGGCACTTTAAAATTCACGTGTGTTTTCAGAGACGTAAATCACAGGATAATAATAATAGTAAACAGATATGTGCTAATATGTCATCTCAAATTAACAATGATGATTCAGGGAACAATTTCAGTGATTTTTTGGGCACATATGTTTATGGTTGGCTTAATAAAAGGAATATACAGAAAACCTCTTGAGAGCCAGCTGAAGCATTACACAACATCTTCAGATCTATTATTAAATGGGTAGTGAAACTTTAATATCAGTTGATTCTAGTATTTGGTATTTGTTATATCAGAAGACTTAGATGAATTTACATTTGAGGAGATGCTTCACCAGCTGGAATCTCAGATAGCCTGCTATTTTGAGAACACCAAACCAAAACTTGACAGCATGCATAAAGTTGTGGAAGAATCCAGCTGATTCTAGCTGCGCACCTGACTCACAAATTCAGGAAAATGCTCTTTGAGAAACATTTGGGTTAATTCCCAAATATGGGAAAGTGATAACATACCTTCACAGGATATCAAGAAGAATAAAGTTGATGAAAGTGTTATCATTGGTATACAGGTTGAGTGTTGGTCTAGTCAAGAGAAGGGGAAGATCCAAGACATTAATTACTGATTAGTGTTAATTTTTTTTTTTTTTTTATGTAAACCGAAAACATGAGAGTTATTAGAACCTATAGTACTTAGTATCGAGCTTGGATTGGAGGTTGAGAAGACGAAAGAAGATATTTGTTGACTTTGGACTTGAACTTCTGCAGACTGTCATTTTCAGGAAATACTTACGAAGGAAGGGTGTTCCAAAAAAACACAGTTGAATGAATAAACGAGGAGGATGAAAAATTGGTTCTGTGAGTTTGAATTTGGACAGTAAATGGATGTGGGCTGGTGGCAGACTGTTTTGAAAGAGAGAGTGGGAATTATAGATACCAATTCAGAAGAACAGTGCCCATGGAAGTATCTGTAAAAAAGGCATGCAGCAGAAACAGTACGTCTATGAGACGGCGAGGGGAGAGACTCTGTTAGAGACGAATCATTAATTAACCTAACTGCCTTCTTCTGAATGGAATCAAGAAGCTTGAGAGAGGTTTTGGGGACACCACCCCAGATGTGGGAGCAATGTTAAATAGTAGGGTGGATTTGCGATTTGTACAGAGTGAACAGCTGTTTGGAAGAAAAGTAACACCAAGAGCTAAAGAGAAAACCAAGTTTTTTAGAAACAGAGGAAGCAATATTTGTAATGTGTTTGTGCGAAGAGAGGTTAGAAGTCAGGGTAATCCCCAAAAGAGATATATCATTTTGCCTGGAAATCGGAGTGCCACCAAAGATAAGCATTGGAGCAGAAGAATCCTTTTTGCAAGATATAAGACAAGACTGAGTTTTAGAAGGACTGAAATCAAAGTTGTCTTTGCCCCACTGGAGATTGGAATTTAAGGAATTGGTAGCAGATTTTCAAGAAGTTGAAGCTGATTTTGAACAGAGCAAGGTTTATCAAAATGGAAAGTGCAATGCAATGTGCTATCATCGGCAAAACTATTGATAGGATTTCCATTCAATGGAAGAAGATCATTAATATACAAGAAGAAAAGAGTGGTGGAAAGAACTGAACCTCGGGAGACACTGGCATTAGTGTAGAAGTTAGAAGCCATCTACCATCACCCGCAGTGAGCGATCAGAGAGAATACTGGATAACCAATTACAAAAAACAGTTGGCAAACCATAAGATGGACACTTGTTTAGAAGGCCTTTTTGCCAAACACAATCGAAAGCCTTTGAGATGTCAAGAGCAACTGCTTGTGTTTCACCGAACTTTTCCATTGAATTAGTCCATAAATGGGTAACATAAGCCAGAATATCACCAGTGGATCGACACTGACAGAATCCATACTGGCGATCGTTGGTCAGACGGAAGGTTTCTAGGTAGTTTAAGAGTTGGCGGTTAATTGATTTCTCCATTACTTTAGAAAGAGCAGAAGTAAATGCAATGGGACGATAATTGGATGGGAGGGATTTGTCCACCTTTTTAGGAATTGGCTGGATATGAGCAAATTTCCAAGAAGAAGGAAAAACACCTTTGGAATAAGAAAGTCAAAAAGGGGGGCAAAGAACAGGAGTAAGTTCAGGAGCACAGGTTTTGAGAACAAGTGGAGAAATACCATCGGGAACTTTAGTTTTCTTAGCATCAAGATTCGTCAAAATCCTTCTGACATCCTTTTGACAGAAGACCACAGGAGGCATTGAATGGAGCGTGTTGGGAGGTATTTTACCAAGATCATTAATACATGAGTTGGAAGTAAAATGGGATGTTAACAGGTCAGCTTTATCCTTGGCTGAAGTGACAACAGAACCATCGGGTTTGGACAGAGGTGGGAGCAGAGATGGGCAAAAGTTGCGGCTAATAGCTTTGGGAAGAGACCAGAATGCTCGGCTACCATTAGCGCAAGAAGCAAGTTTTTTATTCTTAGCCTGTTCAAACTCTAGTTTGGACTGATTAATAACTGCTTTACAATTGTTGCGAGCTTTGGTGTAGGTAGAAAATGAAACTGAAGGATTAGAAACAAGCCAATTACGATATGCAATGTTCTTCTCCTGAACAGCCTTAGCACATTTATTGAAAAACCAAGATTTAGATAAAGGATGAGATTTTAAAGTGGAGTGTGTGGGATAAAGAATTCCATTCCTGCAAGAATAATTTCACTGACACGATCTGAGTAAACGGTGACGTCAGAACTTTTGAAACAGTAATCCGACCAAGGAAAAGAAGAAAAGGAATCTCTCAGGTCATCCCATTTTGCATTCTTGTAATGCCAAATAATACAAGGTTGGGAATAGCTATGAGATAAAGGTTCCATTGAAGAAGAGACAATCACCAAGTTTTGGTCTGAGGTGCCTGAAGGACCTCTCACTTTGACCATGTACTTAGAAGGGTTGTTTATGAGAAAAAGATCAAGCGTGGTGGCTGTATGGTTTGGATTGTCTGGTATTTTTGTAGGTAAATGAACAATCTGTGCAAGTTCATTAGTAATTGCAAAGCCTCAGCATCTCGACCAGCTGAGTTGGGGTGACTAGAAAACGGAAACCAACTGCAGTTGTGAACATTAATATCACCAAGGAAAATTACCTCACTGTTAGGAAAGTTGGACTGAAGAAAGTTAAGTTGCAAAGAGAGGAAGTCAAAGAGCTCCAAGTGATTAGTGATGTTGGGAGAATGGTAGAGACAACAGATGAATTTGACAAAATGAGATAGAGGGAGATTTTAAGCCAGAGAAGAGCGAAATGAGGAGATTCCAAATTACCAAATCTCTGACAGAGAATATCGGAATGGACATGTGCACGAGTACCACCTTTGAGGCGAAAGGAATCATACAGCGAATCATTTGGGCAACTGAGATGAGTAGTAGTTGAATCAACCGATAACTGAGATTCTGTCCAAAAAAGTACATGGGGTTTGGCAGACTGCAAGTGGAAATGGACATCTTTGAGATTAGAATTGAGACCACGTATATATGTGAAATGAATTAGGATGTGTTTGGGAGGTTTAGATCTTTTCACAGATAAGCTTACTCTATTAGTTTGACAATTCGTGGTGTATTCAATAGTAAGAAAAAGTGGGTGGGACATGCTGTATGAAGTAATGAAATTTTTGGATTTGGCGTACACATGGTAAGAATATATCCAGATCCTTGACATAACATGGCCTCGACAATGCCTCCCGCATACACACTACTCGAACTCCCTCCAGTCACTATCTTGCAGAGTAGAGGTTGCAAGATTATACACTAGCTGATCCGGAAGCCTCCTAGAGAGTTACCAATAGGTTTGGTCCGGTGTACTAACTAGTGGCCAGTCTGCGAACACCGTTTTAGAGCTGTACCCTCAAAATGTAAAGAAGATTGGATCTCGCCACGATGTTCATCATAACCTCAAAAGTCATTAATCATACTGCATGATGGAAGAGATGGGGAAGGGTTGACTGGAACTTTGCTCTGGAGACTAAACATGGGTTCCACCACTTCAAGCCTCCAATAAGCAAAGTGGTGGTATTGCACTGGTTGCTGAGTCATCTACCACCTAGTACCGCCTGGTAACACAGAGGGGCAGCATTCCTCCATGTGGTGTGGGTGCCACACCTCAACCCCTGCTTACATTGGTTCACACCTCGGTGGTCACCCACTGTGTGCTTGTGCATGGAGGTTATACCCAGGATTACTAATAGTCCCACCATCATGAAGGTGCAAGCAGAGGATTCGGCTGTCACAGACCATCCGGACTTCTCCGAAATTGGGTCCACTTGACTTGAGTGTCATACGAATATCAGTTCCATCAGCGTTTTAGACTCCCATGTAGCAAGTACAGCTTGTCTGGCATATCTGAGAGAATGTCTGTGACAACCTCAAGGACCAGATTGTAGTTATTGTTCTGCTGAGGATAATCCTCACTGTATTGATCTATGTATGAAAACTCCTGTGAACAATGACAAACATTTTAAACCAAAACATCTTTGCAACAAGGTGGGAGAAAATTCTCCCAATTCTTCCACCAGAGATGCCAAAAAAAAGTGTTCTTCTGTGAAATGAAATCTGCATTGAATTATCTGAAAGTAAGACATATGGGGGAAGCAAAAAAAATAAGGCACTTGTTTAAAAGTTAATATCAACTGGGATGTTGAGCTAGTTGAAGATAGTGTGCCTTACAAGAACATGGCCATACAATTAAAACCTTCATGGATGAATCTGTGTATTGTCTTATTTGATGTTAATCAAAATATAAAAGAGTAATTATTTACAGATCTCTTTACTTGGAACATATCTAGTTATTGGTTTAGCAAGGATGAACTTTATGATGACTGCTGTGTGCACTTTTCAAGATTGAATAAGCATGGATCTGGCCTTAATTGAACATGAGAAATTTTTATGAACATTAGGAGTCATTAGAAAAATCAGATCTTGTTTTTATAAGTGTTGACGAGTGTATAAATTAAAAAGATATTATTTGGTTACGAGCTGTTACTGATACCTGGGGTTTCGGGGGTCCCACTCTGTAATAATGTACAGTAAAGATCATATGTTCATGCTTTGCTGATAAAGTTCTTCATATCATGAATGTAACCAAAGATTGGACACCGGTTTGAACAAATTGTAAAAGTGAAATGTGGCATTCTTGACATTCTATTTGAAGTACCTCTTGTCCTGTTTGAAGGCTATTGAGTATGGTAAATCATATACACAGATTAATGACAGATACTGAGGCACCTTTTAGAGCTGTGATAAGTTGAATGGAAGATTCCTGTTTTATGGATAGTTCACTGTTTATAATTTAGTGAAGGTCCTTCTTACCTATAAGGCCCAGGCCTTATAGGTAAGAGTGATTTCAGAAGTTAGAGCTATAGGGAACAGAGATGGGATAATTTCTCTCAAGCTGAATAGACTGCAGCAGAAATTTTAGTAAGACTGATTTGCACATTTCACTTTCCTGTGCTGGATAAAATGCCCACAGTTCAGGAACCAGTCTTACCTTGGGATAGTTCTGTCATTTTGTTAGAAGTTAGTGTCTCTTGATTGTCCTGTGTGGTTGAAAGTACTGCATGACCGATTGCTGCCCTGCATGGATCCTAGTGCTGCATGAGTTTGAAAGTGTTTGGAAAGGACCATGAATTGATAAGCAGGAGCATATTTGTGTGGTACCACACTCAAGGTAGTGGAGAATGAAAAAGACCTGTGGGTGTGCAGTCTTTTTTTTTTTTTTTTTTTGTTAGTTGTTGGCGCATCGGCTTCTGTGGCCATAATGCACTTCCCAAAGTTTTTGCATTTTACTCTGATCCAAGCCTGAGGCGGGATTCGAACCCGTGACCTTTGGGTTGCCAGCCAGGTGGCTAGCCCGGTCGGCGTGTGCAGTCAGACATGAAGTTCTCTGAGCAGTGCAGATGGGCTGCTAGGGTAGCTTGTGACATTTTGTCGATGATAATATACAGAAATTTTGCCAGCAGGGATAAGGAGGTAATTATCCTGTTGTATAAGGCAATGGTTAGGCAACATCTTGAATACTGCATACACATATGGAGGCCTCATTTTAGGAAGGATGTGGATCTGTTGGAATGAGTCCTCAAATAATCCTCTGAGGTTGGGTATATTCATATTATGTTCTTAGCGTTTTTTCACCAACCTTTCATGGAATAAAATAAAATTAAAATAAAATAAAACAAAACAAATCTTGATAACTATATTTACAATAACCTGTATTTACAAAATTAATATACGTATTACAATATTAAAAGTATTAAAACACAAGATTAAAATGCATTAAAATATACTAAGTAATCTTGTGTTTTAATACTTTTAATATTGTAATACGTATATTAATTTTGTAAATACAGGTTATTGTAAATATAGTTATCAAGATTTGTTTTGTTTTATTTTATTTTAATTCTATTTTATTCCATGAAAGGTTGGTGAAAAAACGCTAAGAACGTAATACTGTTGGAATGAGTGTAGGGAAGAGTAACAAGATTAGTGAGGGGAACAAAAGGATGCCCTTACTTTTTTTTTTTTTTGGCAGATGCTCTATAACAGGGTTGGCCAAAAAGTCGATTGCAGCTTTAATTTCGGTCGATCACGATGAATTTTAAATATATAGGGTGTCTCAAAAATATTGGTACAAACGTTTAGGGGAGGTAGGTAACATCTAAAGGAATGTGAATTGCATAGGAACCCGTCACCGTAAGTCGGTACACGGTGCTGTTCATCAGTTCACGAGAGGGAAAATTTCTGGTTTACTCTTTGAAGCAGTAGTCGCCAAACGAAGAGCATGCATTGATATATGAACTGTGAGCTGGCAGACATGCACCTAGTGTATGGATTAGCAGAGGGCAATGGACGAGCCACTCAACGAATTTATGGAGAACGCTTCCCAGACAGACAGACATGTACCGGACCACCGTTTGTTTGCATGCACATCAAAATTTGCGCGATTATGGGTCATTTAGAAGTAACAGGAGTAGTGCGGGCAGACTGCGTTCGACACGAACTCCCGCCATGGAAGAAAGTGTGTTGAATGCCATCCAGAATAATCCTACTACCAGCACATGTGCCGTTGCCTCTGCCTTAAGAGTTCTCGTTGTAGTGTACAGCGTGTCTGGCATGATGATTCCTTACACCCCTTTCATCTCCAAAGGGTTGAGTTACTGCTCCCCCAAGATCATCCTGCACATGTGGCTTTTGTGCAGTGGTTTCTCCAAGAAAGTGTTCAAGACTTGAATTTTTCAGCCTATGTTTTGTTCACGGATGAGGCTTATTTCACTCGGGAAGGCTTATTCAATCAGCACAATGCTCATGTGTGGGCTCATGACAACCCAGGCGGTGTGCGCCCCCATGCGGTACAACATCGCTTCGCAATAAATGTGTGGGTAGGCATGGTCAGTGACTGATTACTCGGCCCATACCTGTTACCATCCCGCATGAACTCCACTAAATATCGGATCTTTCTTGAACAAGTTCTACCAGGGTTACTTGACGATGTTCCAGCAAATGTGAGACGCAACATTTGGTTTCAATATGACGGGGTGCCTGCCCATTATGTAAGGTGTGTTTGTGACCGTTTGAACAGGCATTTTGGGCATCGATGGATTGGCCGTGGTGGACCCGTTGGCTGGCCCCCACGCCCACCTGATTTATCGAGCCTTGATTTCTTTCTGTGGGGGGGCCCTCAAATTTATCGTGTATGAATCGCCTGTGGAGACAGAAATGGATCTTGTGGCGAGACTCGTCTGTGCTGCTGCTACTGTCAAAGAAACTCCAAGTGTGTTCAACCGTGTCCACCAATCCATGCTGCATCAGTGTCAACAGTGCATCGCGTCTCATGGTGGAACCTTCAAGCATCTGTTGTAACATCATAAAATGCATCCATCTCGTACTCCATAGTTAATATTATTTCAAATAAATGTTTGCCACTAATTACTGTCTTGTGTCATTTCTGCTTCTTGTGCCTCTGCACTACTTTCCCGTGACGTTTCCGGTTATAGGTTCCTATGAAACTCCAGGTGTGTTTGACCTTGTCTACCAATCCATGCTGTGTCAGTTTCAACAATGCATCACGTCTCATGGTGGAACCTTGGAGCATCTGTTGTAGCATCATGAAATGCATCCATCTCGTACTCCATTGTTAATATTATTTCAAATAAATGTTTGCCACTTATTACTGTCTTGTGTCATTTCTGCTTCTTGTGCCTCTGCACTACTTTCCTGTGACATTTCCGGTTATAGGTTCCTATGCGATTCACATTCCTTTAGATGTTACCTACCTCCCCTAAACATTTGTACCAATATTTTTGAGACACACTGTATATAAAAAATAGATTAAGTCAAACTCTAAATGTCATTATTATTATTATGTGCCCCACTGAATACGCTTATTACAAATCTGTTGAACCGCGTGAGTACTCGCCGCTGCGCAGCCACTAGGCTTGTCTAGTGAAAACTCGTGCAGTTACATTGTGGAGAGCATAGTGTGTGTGTTGAATTCTTATTTAGCTTATTTAATATTAATAACTGGACAGTGCTATACGTTAATTTAATACCCTTTGATTTAAAATGAATACTACAAAAAAGAGTAAAACATCATTTTCATCAAGTGTGGGAACTAGAATTCTTTTTTGTAATGATAAAATAAACATGTTGTTTGATTTTCAATGCTTCCATGTCTATACCTGAAAAAGGAAATTTAGAAAGGCACCTGAATGCACTCCATGATAATACCAATCGGATTTTCTGCCAAATAGTTGACCTTAAAAAAAATAAATTAAAAGAACTTAAATCCAGATTATTCGCATAACAAAATTTCTTCATGACACCTAACTTACAATCTACAACAATAACTGTAACATCATTTAAAGTGTCCTCTTCTTGCAAAAAAATGCAAACTATTTTCTGATAGTCAAATCATCACATTTTTAGAAATAATAGATTCTCTTTTTGAAAATTCTAAGAACAAAAATGAAATTAAGTGCTCTTCAAGATCTACAATTATCTCGAAATACTGTGATGCAACGCATCGAAAAAATGAGTAAATATGTGAGCGAACAATTACATGCTCATATTGTTAATTGTGTGCCCTTTTCTTTACAGCTAGATCAATCTACAGAGTCAGTGATACAGCTCAATTACTCGTTTTTGTTCATATGGTTTTTGATGATTTTTATGGTTTCATTAAAACAAAATTAGAGGTTTTGATATATTTAACACATTAAAAAATTTTATTGAAAAAATTAAATTACCAATATTTAAGCTCGTATCAGTAACAACAGATGGAGCTAAAGCTATGACAGGACATCTTAATGGATTCATTGCATTGTGCCAAAAGGATGATGATTTCCCAGATGTTTTGAGTTACCACAGTACCATCCACCAACAAGTGTTAGCCAGAAAAAGATTAAATGCTAAAAGTGTTATGGACATAGCTTTCAAAATCATGAATTCGATCAGAGAAAACAATCTCTTCAAAGGAGACTTTTCAAAATCCATCTCGATGAAAATGAATAAGATATGATATTACACACACATGTGAGGTGGCTGAGTCGGAGTAAGTTTCTACAGGGATTTCGAAATTTGCTGAATCAAATTAAAAAATTTGTTGATCAAAGGTGTGATGGTTATCAGTAGCTACAAGATACGGAGTGGTTGTGTGATCTGGCTTTTTTGGAAGATTTTACCAGTAAATTAAGTGATCTGAATTTGGAACTGCAAGGGAAAAAAATAAAAATGTGGGTGACATGATTAGTAGTATTTCTGCATATAAATATCAATTTTTGGCAATGGCTAAGGATCTCAAAGAAAAAAAATTCGATCATTTTGCAAATATGCAAGATCATTTGCAAAAATATCCTGTTTTTGAATTTAATAGTGAGAAATATGTTTATGAAATTGAGAAAGTTGTGGAAGATTTTGAAACCAGATTCAGTGATTTTAAAACAATTGAAGACATTTTTCAATATATTTCTTATCCATTTAATGTCGACTTAGATACAAAACAAATTGCAGAAAAAATCGCTCAGATTTTTCGCATGGAGAAAATATTACTTGAAAATGAAATTATTCGTTACAAAACGATACCTTCCTAAAAGCCAGATCATTAGAAAAAGACTTTTGGAAATATGTTTGCCAAGAAAAGTACCCAAATGTAAAAACAATGCAGTGAACTTTTAATTCCTGTTTTTAATTCCACATATCTATGTGACTCGGCCTTTTCGTATTTGAAACAAACAAAGACAAAGAATTGCTCTACTCTTATAGACTTGCATACAGAAGATTCTTTACAGTTGGCCTTATTACAGTATATCCCCGATTTTGAAAGCTTGGCAGATGACATGAAGACACGAACTTCACATAAATTAAAAATTTAAATACGTATGAATTTAAAATAAGCTTTCTGAATTATATTTAATATTAAAATGTATAAACAAAATTTTTTAATATGTGTTGATTAACTTTTTTAACCATGTGCATTGAAATTCTAGAGATGGTAGATTTTGAAGAAAAAAAGTAGATTGCATCACAAATTAAGTTGGCCACCCCTGCTCTATAAGCTTGTTTTCTCACATCATTTGCCACTGTTAATACCAATATCACTTTTTTTTTTTTTTTGCTGACTCTGTCACCGTGGAACACAGGTGAGTAGTTTTTATCGGCACTAAATTCCTAAGAAATATTTTACTAGATGGCCTGCCACCATGGGGCAGGGATGGAAACTGGTGAGGTACATATCCTACATCACACCAGGCTAACAGACCAGTTACTCGACACAAACAACAAAACCCAACACCACTATATTGATCGGTTTGGTTGAGGACTGTCACACGTTCCATATAGGAGTGTGGTTAAAAATGATCTGTTCCTGCTGTAGGAAGGCTTTCCATTTCTACTGGACAATTACCTTTAGTGATGATACATTTGGACTGCCTGAATCTTTTATGAATGAATTCACGATGGGCTTTCTTCTTTATACATAATGAAATTTTATGGAAGTTTGCTCTGTTTCTTGTAAGGGTTATGGTCTTGAATGACATGACTGCTTCCGAATTATGCCACCATTTGTTTTTGAAAACATTTTTAATGGTTTTAGATGCACTGATGAGAGGATATGCGTCAATTTGTTATGAAGTACATTGACCACCTCTTTTAATGCTTCTGAGCAGAGTTCATTCCAGTTATACGCCCTACATTCAGTGAGGATAATGTTTGACTTCACCAGGCGAATTGAACAGTTTTCATTTGCAATGGATCTTCTGCTTTGTTTACTATATCTCAGGCATCTTGGTTCGATTTGATTTCAAACACTGTTCCAATTACAAAAGAATAACAGTGCAATATGTCAAGAGACAGAATAAGCTATTTATTAATTATAGATAAACTGGATTTTTTTTTCCAAGTTTGTAAGAATATTTGTAACATTTAATGATATTACAAAATGTACAGGCTAGTGTAGTTACATCATTTCTGCATGCAGCCAACTAACAAGTAGTTAAAAATTGCCATCATTTAAGTATATCTCATATTGTGAATACCTTCATAACGAGTTAACAGGATATTGCATTATCTCGAATAAGTAATGCTTCTCCTGTGCTGAAGCGTTATTTATTCCATGTATCCAGGATATTCCTTCACAATATCCTGGTAACTCTTTGTGAAGGTATTCACAATATGAGATATACTTAAATGATGGCAATTTTTAACTACTTGTTAGTTTGCTGCATGCAAAAATGATGTAATTACACTAACTTATACTAAACTTAACTACTTTCACAACCTTAGGCTAAATTTGCATTGTGGTGTTACAAAATTAAGCACTGTTATGTCAACTATAAGAATCGCTGCAAAGTGCAGCAAATAATGCTAATTGGATTGGAGCCTGTATACAAGCACAAAAAACTAAATAAATAAAACTACGAAATATGAAAAAGTATTAAAATACTAAACTTTAGCATTAGTAAAGGCATATGATGTGCAAGAAAGCAAGGTTATATAGCATCAGCAAAAAAAGAAAAACCTTCCTATTTCACTCATCCATTCACTCCAAATGTTTAATGTTTGTCTAGTTCTGCTTTGAATTTACTTAAGCTGTTAACTTCCACGACAGATGGAAGTTTGTTCCAGCAATCAACCAACCGCTGGTTAAAGGCAGATTTCTGCAAATCTATTCTACAACTGTCTTTCCTAATTTGAATTTGTGTACCCTCAGGTGATTAATCTGGGCAAGGTGAAGAATCCCATCAGCATTGAGCTTGCTCAAACTATTCAAGGTCTTTATACACCTCAATCAGATCACCTTGCAGGTGCCTAGTCTCCAGATGCTGCAATTTTCAGAACTGAAGCCTTTTTTGGTAAGAGTAACCCTTGGTTCCACTTACACAAAATCATTGCCCTTCTCTGTCCTCATTCCAGCAGTTCTACATCCTTCCTAAAATGAGGCCTTTAGACCTCTATGCAGTACTCAAGGTATGGCCTGACCATTGCCTTATACAAAGGGATAATCACCTTATCCCTGCTAGAAAAATCCCTGTATATCATTGACAAGATACCATGAGCTACTCTTGCAGAGACTGTCTGCACTGCTCAGAAAACTTCATATAAATTTTCTGTTTATACTCCGGCACGACAACCAAGTCAGTAGAGTGTACAATAAATCGTCAATACAAATATTTATCGTATTTAGTAGTCACGGGCTTGAACCCCGGTCCACTCAAGGAACGCGTGTTATGCACTCTCGCTCCTGACCACTGGGCTACGTCAGGCCTAACTGACTACACAGTTACCCCCAATCTGGTGCACTATGGCCATAGTTGCCGATGCACCTAAGAAATCACTAAATCAACCAACCAACCAACCCCCAGGTCTTTTTCATTCTCCATTATGCTGAGTATATTTCCACACAGTAGATATGTTACTTTGGGGTTACTGCTACCCACATGCATTTGTACTTTGCATTTGTCAATGGTAAACTTCAGTTTTCACTTCTCAGCCCATTTGGCTAACTTTTCTAGATCCTGTTACAGTAGCATACTGTCTTTAATGTCATTTACAACCCTGCCAACCTTTGTATCATCTACAAACTTGGACATTAAGCCTGATATACCTTCATCAATATCATTGAAAAATACACAAAAAATGGGCCCACCACCGAACCCTAGGGGACTCCACTAATAACATTAGTCCACAAAGAGCAGTGTACATTAATTACCACTCTGTCTTCTCCCACTCAACCACCCCTTATCCATAGCAATTTTCCATTAATGCCATACTGCTCCAATTTGTACGTTATTCTTCCATGCGCAACAGTATCGAAAGCTTTCCTAAAATCCAAGTATATGATATCAAAATATTAATTATAGATAAACTGGATTTTTTTTCCAAGTTTATAAGACTATTTGAAGCAACTTGACAAGCAAGAGCCTGCACTCACCTGGAAACTGCAGATTCACAGAACCCTGCAGTATGTGATGCAACTGCTGCCTTAAATAACACAAAAGGAAAAAAAAATTAGTGGCAACACAGCAATCACTTCATCACAATGGCATTGGTCATGTAAAAATTCCCCTGCACTTAAATTTCCTGTCACTGGCCTGCTAAATCAGCAAATGACTATAGATGCCACGAGGCAAGTGATTAAATACAGGTTCGACAAAAAACATGTCTATAAATGGGGTTTTCTCAATCACTATAAAACAACATGAATGTTGTTTTATAGTGATTGAGATATAATCTTGCTACCTCTGCTCTGCCAGATAGTGACTAGAGGGAGTCCGAGTAGTGTGTATGCAGGGGACATTGTCGAGGCCAAGTTATGTCAAGGATCTGGGTATATTCATACAGCATGTCCCACCCACTTTTTCTTACTATTCAATACACTATGAATTGTCAAACTAATAGAGCAAGCTTATCTGCGAAAAGATCCAAACCTCCCAAACACTTCCCAATTCATTTCACAAATATACGTGGTATCAGTTCTAATCTCAACGATGTCCATTTCCACTTGCAGTCTGCAGAACCCCATGTGCTTTTTCCTGACAGAATCTCAGTTATCGGTTGATTCAACTACTGCTCATCTCAGATGCCCAAATTATTCGCTGTATGATTCCTTTCGCCTCAAAGGTGGTACTTGTCCATATGTCTGTTCTTCTGAATGAAGCTTTCTTTCAACTGTAGCAGATGGACATGCAACATAATTAAGTGATGTGAAGCATAAAAAGCACCAAAGCAATTAAGTCTATGAGATTTACGTATGTCATGTCTGTAAGAGAGGCCGGCCAAACCAACCATTCTTTGGTAGATTTGTTTAATTGCGGAAAGAAAAACCTGAGTTTTTGGGGAATAAAACCATGCAGTTTTCACGTGAGAGCAAATTGACTTAGCCACATTGTAAGGGTGAATCCTTACATCACTGATGGGATTTGAACCCAGACCTTTTCCACCTAGTATAAGAGCTCAGTGATAACTATTGTGCTGCTCACACAGGTCCTATAAATGAAAGCCCGCACATGATATTAGTTGTACATTACCAAACAATAATAATATTAGCCATATAATGAAAAAACACACTCTTTTAATATTGGTTGATATCTGAGTAATGCCATACTATTTGAATAATGTCAAGGATAATCAGTTATTATTGACATTAGCCAGATTTTGATTTTTATCTGTAACATGTATATGTAAATTTGAAGTCAACAGTGAACTGTGCTTGCTTGTCTCTTTATATGCATAAAATCCATCTGCAGCTATTGATTGTAGCTAAACATGAAGATAGAAACTGATTGTATTACCTCAATGTATTTTATTTCTTTTTGGTAGTTTTTATTTTACTTTTGTTTTTTCTTTTATCTTCATAATCTGTCCAAATATTGGGACAGATTCAGAAATTAAAATAAAATTTTAGCATAGGATAAGGAAATTTACTGAATTCATTCACAATTTATATGTCATGTTGACGAAACAGGTGTTTTTTTTTTTATTTTTGATATCAGATTATGTTAAGATATTCCCAAGCAGTTCTAGTTGTGCCTTCAACAAATAAAATCACACATCAAAGTTATTGACTGGCAAATCATGTTAAAGTGACCATGAGACCATCAATAAAACAGTTTGCCAACAAAGCTGGGAAACAATTAAGTTAAATGTAAAGTCATTATACATGTTGGACATAGCTTCTTTCTGTACATAGCTACCAGCGAACTGTGTTTACTACTTAGTACATTGATCTCATATTGTTACGTGTAAACAAGTTTCCTGTGTATTAGTTTTTTTTTTTTTTTCTTTCTTTTTTTTTTTTTTTTTCAGTTTTATTAAATTTCAAATGAGGTTAGGCAAAGAGAATAAAGATAAAAGAAGAACAGTAAAATACGTATTTGGATATATGCCTGCATTTTACAGGATACAATAGCCGTTACTTTTGGTTTAACTTGCAAAGGTGTATATTCCTCAAAGTAATGTTTTTACACTATTTGTACATATTTTTGAACATATTTTTTTTTTTACTCTACTCAAATTATTACTACTATTAGTAATTGTGGCGATTTACATAATGAGCATGGTCATTCTTGTGTACTTTACCGCACTAAAAATGTCTACACTCCTATAGAGTAAGCATTTCCAATGAAGCATGGCATTTCACAAATTTCTACTAATTAAAAATGATTATGTTAAATGACTACTACCTGGATTTATTTCTACTCTTAGGTTTGAATAAATGTAGCAATTTATGTTGATTGAAGTCCATTTGTGTGATATGTGATTCTAAATATCAGTGGAAATTAATCTGTTTTCTTAGACTTATATTATTAATTTAATATTGATATTATTTTACTAAGGGTTTTTACTAAGTTTAAATATTCATATAAGCATTTTCCCCCCATACAGGTATTTCAAGAAATGGAAAAGATCTGGAAAGAATGCAATCAACTCCTGTGATTATTGCTGCCACACTCACTAAAAGTTTGCCTGTTTGCCACTGTTGCAGAGTTAGTGTTCAGCCGGCATTTTTCTTGCATGCAGTACAACAGTTGTCATGTTCACAGTTTTTTACATCACATGAAAAGAACTCCAGACACAAACTTCCTGTTGTGAACTTTCAATATTTTATAGAGATGGTTACTTTTTTTGCAGCTGTTGTTCACTTCAGAGTTTTTATCATCACACACCTATCATTGGTTGTTGTGACTATGGCATTAGTGTTTAAAGGTGCCAGTAATTCCTTGTCTGTGTGTTCTCTCTCAGGTATGGTTGTCGTGATAGCCAGTTTTACTTTGTTATTATTTTTTTAATGAAAGTTAAATGTCAAACTTTAGTTGTGTAAATGAGTGAGGAAGCTGAATCATTGAAGAAATGGCTTTATGAAGGCCACTAAAGATACTGCTATGTGCCATTGAATAGAATTTGGAGAATGAAAGTAAAGGTAACTAAATTCTTCTGTATATTTATGTTTAAATTAACAGAATTATTTGTATAAGGGAAGAATTCAGTTTAAAAAATAAACTATAAATCTGGTATATTTCCAATAAATATTATAGCTATATATCATGGATGGATAAATTTGTATCAAGATTTGCATATGCAGTAATGAAAACCGTTTGCTTTAAAAACTTGCATATTTATATTATTACTAGATAACACTGGTTATTCATATGTAAATAAATGGGTGTTTTAAAATACGTAGATTTATTTAAATTGAAAACTTATTTTCCCCATTCAGAAATTTTTATCATGCATCAATCTCTACGTATTCTGTGTGGGAAGGTGGGGGGGGAGGTATGATCATTATGCCTACATATACATGCACACCACCTTTGCAAAAATCGGCCTTCTTAAACCTGGAATGTGCAAATAATAAAAAAAAAGTTACATAATTGGATATTTTATTCATTATAACTTTTGCTTCTACTCTTTTCTATATATGTATTTTTCTGCATCTTATCCTTTTTTTTTTCTTTTTTTTATTGTCTAAGTTTTTGACATATACACCCTTTAATATTCTCTTTCACTAATTGTGAATGGGGAACTTGCTAATAGAACTTTGTATTATTTCCACTCCATAAAAATATGGACAAGAATAGTATTTAAGCCATCAGAATCATATAAAATATATCTTGACACGGCATACATAAACTGGCTTTCTAATTGTTTAATTACCATATGTATATAGAAATAGTATACTATAAGAGCCCAGAATGGGTAGGGGATATTCTTTTTAATAACTTTTTCTTGAATGTAGCATCACACCAATTATGTTTCTCTTTATCATAATAAAGCTGTTAAAGTGTTAATTTAGAATGTTTCACTGTAGTAGGTAGGGGTGGGTTTTTTTTTAGTAGGGATTGTATGTTAAAATTAAACAAAACCTAATATTCACATTTGATTTAGCTATTATACATAGCTACAGACTAATTAGAAAGTTGCTTTGAGTAAGTAAAAGCATGGAACATAGGTAAATAATTTTTAAGTTCTCAATACAGTGTTTTTAACACCAGTCTGGAAAATGAAATTGCTGTTTCTCCAAACTTGAAATGTACAACTTAATCAACATAAGCGTTTACCGTGAAGGAAAAAAATTCATAGAAACAGTTGCATTTTACTGCCTATCTCATTTCACTTAACAAATATAGAAATAGGTTTATCATTCCCAATGCACCTTCACAACTTATGTTATGAAGAAAAAAATTGAGAAAGTGACTGTTGTATACTATTTGTACAAATAGTGTGCATGTATCAATGATATTTTAATTTTGTTAGTAAAGAAACTTTTTACGCTTTTATATTCAAAGTTCATTTTTGTATGATTATTAATACTTTTGTTAATCAACATTTTTCTTACCCCTTCCCAAAAAAATAAATAAACAAAACAAAATTGGATTTTTTTTATGTTAGGCATTTTCATATAGTCATAACAAAAATAAAATCTAATCAATTGTACAGGAGATCCCACTTTACACAGTTAATGTATCCTGTGAAGATGCTGTGTTAAGTGAAAACATGTTAATCGAATATAATGACCAATGAAAAATACTCTAATTCATGCAACAAGCTTTCTAAATCTTTGTAAATTTTTTTTAAAATTTACTAAGATTTAGACTTAGTTTTTAGATTTAGTTTCTACTGCCAATATAACTATAAAGGAGAACAAAGATGTTTGAGACAATTCAGTTTATTATGTAGTTCATATACGTAATTTCCTTCCGTAATAAATATTTGTCCAACGTAGCTTGCTTGCATACTCTTTTGTTTCCTTTTCTCTGCATTCATCTCACTATAGCAGCCCAAATCATTGTCTATGTTCCGGCAAACTTGCATGCTGCGATTGAGGTTAGGGTCGGAATCCATAAGTTGTTGTTATAAAATTTCAGCAGTGTGAAACAATTCTTGGAATTCCTGTTTTGGTGCATTTTCGGCCTTGTTGCAGTCATCGTCTTCATACACATGTTTGCTGATCGATATTAAGGTGGTCATTATTGCTCAATTCTTCGGAATGTGAGTCAAATAACTCCCGAACATTCACGGTGTCTACTTCATTAAAACCTAGTTGTTACCCAATGTTCACTATTTCTTCAGCAACAGAAGTTAATTGCCACCTAAAGTCTACGAAATCGTTTGCACAGTGAGGCAGATTTTTCTGCACTGCTCTTGAGTTGCTTGATGTCACTTGATGCCATGGCTCATGAATATTTTCAATCACATTTTTAATGCTATAATTTTTCCAGAACTCCACCAGCGTAATTTAGGCACACTATGGCTTGTTACCTGTAGTGGCTTGAATTGACTGTTCAAACGTTCTTAGGTGCACTGTGGCCATTGATGCCGATGCACCTAATAAATCCCCAAACAAATAAACATCAGAAGTTCTTTTTAGGTAATAGGCCTTAAAAGTTTCAATGATCCCTTGATCCATAAGTAATATAATGTAAAACAACATCACTGTAAAATTGGCATTGTATTCTGTCTTAAAAAATATTACCTTCACATTTTCATATAAGTCACCTACTGCAGTGGGATGGCCTGGGGCATTATGCAAAAGCAACAAAGCTTTAAAACTAAGATTATTTTCTTCACAATGCTTCTTGACTGATGGACAGAAACAAGTGTTTGAACCAGTCTTCAAAAAGAAGGTTATTCACCCATGCTTTCTTATTGGCATGCCAAATGACTGGCAGTACTTGCTGGCTGGGTGCCGTATTTGTTACCCTCTGAGTACCAAATACGGAGGATGCGGAAAGGTCAGGGAATGACCACCGCATATCCCCGGAGCAATATGGCCTTAGTTGCTAATGCTCCTAAAAAACTAAATAACAACCCTCTGAGTACCCTAGGATTTTGAGTGCGGTTTTTCACCATGGGTTTTAGTTTGAAATCTCCTTCAGCATTACCACCCATTAAAATTTTTATTCGATCTTTTGATGATTTATAAACAGGTACAGATTTTTCTTCTTTGGCAAGAAAAGTTTTGGAAGGCATTCATTTCCAGAATAACACTGTTTCGTCTACATTAAAATCTTGCTTGTTGTCATAGCTGCTGTTTAATATAATTTTTATGAAAGACTTCTGAAAATTTCTGTCTGCAAGTGCACTTGCAGACTCAACTTGAATTTTAACATTATGCAATCCAGTTCTTTTTTTTAAGCATTAGCATTAATAGAGGCATATGATGCAAGAAAGCAAGCTTATGTAGCATCAGCCAAAAAAAAAAAAACATTCCCATTTCACCCCTCCGTTCATTCAAAAAACATGTCCATCTAAGCCTTAAATTTATTTAGGCTATCAACTTCCACAACAAGGGATGGAAGTCTGTTCCAGCAATCAACTACCCGCTGGCTAAAGGCAAACTTCGGCACATCTATCCTACAACTTTCCTCAATTTTAATTTATGCCCTCTCAGGCGATTATTCTGAGCAAGAGGAAGAATCCCATCAGCATTAAGCATTCTCAAACCATTCAAGGCTTTCACTTCAATCAGATCACCTCGCAGGTGCCTAGTCTCCACACACTAATTTGCAAAACTTAAGCCTTTCTTCGTAAGAGCAACCCTTTGTTCCATTCACTAATCTTGTTGCCCTTCTCCGCACTTGTTCCAACAGCTCTACTTCCTTCTTTAAATGAGGCCTCCAGACCTGTATACAGTACTCAAGGTGTAGCCTGACCATTGCCTTATACAAGGGGATAATCACCTCCTTATCCCTGCTAGAAAAATTCCTGTATATCATTTACAAGACACCATGAGTTACTCTTGCAGACTGTCTGCACTGTTCAGAAAACTTCATATCTGTCTGCACAATTACCCCCAGGTCCTTTTCACTCTCTACCACTGTCAGTGTAGTACCACACAGTTGATGCATTACTTTGGGATCACTGCTTTCTATATGCAGTACTTTACATTTGTCAATGTTAAACTTCATTTTCCACCTCTCAGCCCATCTGCTCAACCTTTCCAGATCCTGTTGCAGCAGCATACTGTAGTAGTAGTGTCCTTAACAACCCTGCCAACCTTTGTATCGTCTGCAAACATGGACATTAAGCTTGATATATCATCATCAATATCATTTATAAATACAGAAAACAACAATGGACCCAACTCCGAACCCTGAGGGACTCCACTAATAACATTAGTCCACAATGAGCAGTGTCCATTGATTACCACTCGCTGTCTTTTCCCAATCAACCATCCCTTTATACATAGCAGCAATTTGTCTCCAATACCACACTGCTCCAATTTGTGCAGGAGTCTTCCATGTGCAACAGTATCAAAAGCCTTTCTAAGATCCAAATATATAATATCAAAGTTATTCCCTGCATCCAGTTCTTTTGTAACTGCATCATAGTATCCAATCAAATTGGTCAGACAAGACTTTCCCTTAACAAAACCATGCTGTGTCCGAGCTATAACTGAAGTCTTGTCTAGATGATCCTGCATTGCTTCTTTAACCAGTGCCTCCATTACTTTTCCTGGAACAGAAGTTAAACCTCACAGGTCTATAATTACTTGTGTTAGCCTTTGATCCTCCTTTGTGAATTGGGGTAACATTTGCAATCTCCAGTTTACGAGTACCTCCCCTGAGTCCGAAGAAGTTCTCATAATTATGCCTAAGGGTTTGCTTACTTCCTTTGCTGCCTCCTTTAATATAACTGGATAGATCCCATCCACCCCGGGTGCCTTTTTTTATGTTTATCCTCGAGAAATTCTCCTCCACTTTCCTCTCAGTTATTACAAAATCATCTAGCTCACTGCGAGAGTTTACTTCACCTCTGGCATTCCCCTTCCTGAATAACTCCTCATGTGAATGTAGATGCAAAATACTCGTTTAGTTTGTTAGCCACCTGAGCAGGATCATCAACAGTTGAACCATCAATATCCAGTGGACCAATCTGATTCATCCCTTTCCTTCTAGAATTTAAATAGGTAAAGAACTCTTTTCTGTTTTTCTTTGCATCCTTTGCCAAGGATTTGTCATAATCTGCCTTTGCCTGCCTAATCTCCTTTGTGACTTGGTTACAGACCAGCTTATATCTATCATAGGCTTCCATGTCACCCATTAATTTATATGTATCCCATGCATTTTTCTTCTCTGCTATATGTCTCATTAGTTCATCTGACATCCATTTAGGCCTAAACCTTGAACAATATTTCTTAGTTGGTATGCAAAGCCTAGTAGCGTCCAAGATAAATTCTTCGAATGCTTCCCATTTTGAATTTGCTGTTGGTAACATCATCAGTTGGTCCCACTGTATAGAATTTAAATACTGTCTCAGACCATCGTAGTCGCCCTTATGAAAGCAAAAACCCTTCCCTTTACCCCTGATGGTAGTTATCTCTTTGAGTAAATCCCACTTCAGCACACTGTGATCACTGCCACCTAGTGGTTCCTTTATCTGCAGATTCTTAATGCATGAAGAATCACTACTGATAATCAGATCAAGAGTATTACTCCCTCTAGTTGCCTAATGAACATGCTGATATAGGAAACAATCATCCAATAAATCCACAAAAGCCTTGCTGGTGTGTGAGTGACCAACCCACAAATTCCAGTCAATATCTGGGAAATTAAAATTCACCATTATAAGACTCTCTGATTTACTGGCCCACTCTATTTCCTTGTACAGTTTCTTATTATACTCATCAGAGTCATTAGGCCTATAGCTCACTCCTACTCTCAATTTTGATCTCCTCAGTGCTTACATCACACCAAACTGACTTTGCACTGCCCAGCAATGTCAACTGGCTTCACTTCCTTGGATTTTTTGTGTTTCTTAACTAATAGCATAACCCTCCTCCCTTCCTATCCTTTCTGCACACATTGTACTCCCCAAATTCCAGTTCTGCCTTCCTTATATCTGTGTGACACCATGTCTCTGATATCCCAATAATATCTGCCTTTGATGTTTTGAGCAATACCTCAAATTCATCAAATTTATTTACCTAACTCCTAGCATTGGTGTACATACAAGTATTGCATGCACCTGTTCCTATTCCTAGCTACCCTAACACAACCGATGTGTTTACTTGTACTGCAATGACTCCCAGCAGTCTCTAAAGTACCTTGCATCTTGTTTTCTAGGCGGCTGCTGCTCATTGCTATAGAAGCAGTGTAAGAGTCACGTTCACCTCTGCCAGTGGCTACTGTTAATGTATTAGTCTGTGTATCCCCCCCAATCTAGCAGTTTTTCGACCCACCTAACACTGCCTCGAAGCATCAGCAAATATTCTTGCAACTTTTCTATTTAAGTGTATCCCGTCCCTGTAGAAGCAGTCTCTCCTGTTAACAAGTACAGACCAGGCTGAAAAAAATTCTACCCCTTGAGCCTTGCACAATCTTTCCAGGGCCAAATTGATCAACAAGGCTCTCATCATATACTCCCTCCTGTCGTGTCTGGGCAGAATTGCAGACATTTTCAAATTCAGCCCTAATTCATGGCTTTTTTTCAACAGTGACCTCTACTTAAGTAATTCCGCCAGTCTCCTACTCTTTTTAAAACAATCAAACCAGCCTGAACTACCAACAAAACCTTTCTCACCTTCTGATTTATTGTCTTCTCTCAACATGGAAAATAGACTTAAAGCTTTCATTTTAATAACATAATTGCTAAGTGGGATTGTTTTTGATTGCAGTCTTCTATCCAAATTGGCAAGAGTTGCTCCATTTCAATCATTTTATCATTTCGATTTCTAGTGGACTCCATAGCCATTGAAGGTGATACCAATTTACCTTTGTTCTTATATTCATTAGCTTGTTTCAAAATTGTTTGCACTGTTGATCATTCTAAAAGTGTGGCCAATTTTTCCCTTCTTATCACCACTTTGGAATCTTTTAATTATTTCAATTTTTTGTTCTCAAGTTAAAACCTTTCGCTTCTTTTTAGTACAGGCACTCTATTTTCTATTTCTTTTTTCTTTTTATCCATAGCTAAGGGTTATGAATAATTAATTTTTAATATAAAAATGCTTGCAATAATAATACAGAACAGAATTAACATATGATATACAGGGGTGGCTCACTAAGCAGTGGTGGATCAACACTTACAGAAGGCAGCGTTCAATCGTTCTGTTGCCATGGAAGCTAGCGCGAGGTGGCATATGAAGTTTGCATGTATAATTTGAATAAAACTACTAATTTGAAAAATGTAATTGGAATCATGTAAAGTGGCGTCCCCTGTATATCTAAATAGGTGCTTAAAAGTATATAATTGATACTGATCATAATGCACGTTGGTTTTGAGTTGTACTTTTTCTTTATATAACTGTTTTTTTTTTATATAGTTTAAACATTATTGATTCTGCAAAAGTGAATTTTTGTTTAATGAATCAAGTATTTTACAAGTTAGTGCAAATGCATCAGACCTGCTCGCAGCCAACTACTAAATAGTTATAAGATTGGCATCATTGTGTATATATATCATATTGTGAATACCTTCACGAGTTGCCATTATATTGCACTACCTCGAATAAGTAACGCTTTACCAAAGGAGAAGACTATTGTTACTTATTCTCAGCAGATGCCATCACCCAGACGGCACCGTTCTGGAGCTGTTTGCTCCTCTTTGGTGGGTGGGCAGGCACCCTGGTGTTGCAAGGATGGCAAGGCAGTTGCAAAATTTGAATTACTACACACTATCAGGCATCTCTCATATTGTGGGGTTATATTTTGCAACTGCCTTGCCATCATTGCAACACCAGGGTGCCTGCCCACCCACCAAAGAGGAGCTAACAGCTCCGAAACGGTGCCAGCACGTCTGGGTGGTGGCATCTGCTGAGAATAACAATAGTCTTCTCCTTTCGTGAAGAGTTACTTATTCAATGTAGTGCAATATCATGGCAACTCGTTGTGAAGGTATTCACAATATGAGATATACATAATGATGCCAATCTTATAATTATTTAGTAGTTAGCTGCGAGCAGATCTGATGCATTTGCACTAACTTGTAAGTATGTTAACTCGCTACGCAACTTGAGGCATTTTATCTCTGCTTCTGAATATTTATTAGTTTGTTATTCTGTTGATTTAATATTGAAGTGTTCTATTATTTTAAATACCAAGAATATGAGCATTAAAACATTTTTTTTTTTTTTTTTTTTTTTTTTAAATATTGGTAATAGTCCAATGTTCTTTGGCTATTATTAACAATGCAATTTTCATACTCGTATTCTTTTTTTCTAGTCTTCAAATGTTGTTCTACCTGAAAGGAAGGTTTTTAAATTGTGCTAGAGTGTAAATTGTTATTTGAATTACTTTGATTAATTACAAAATTTTCTCATCACAAAATCAGCATTTTAAATATTTACGACTTTCTGTTTTAATATTGATATATTGTCTCTATTATAATAATCCCTTTTGTTTGTTTTTGTTATTTTATATTATTACCTTTGATATATATTCATCAAAATAATGAAATGCATACGTATTTTGAAATTATCTTGAAGTACAAAAAGTTACAAGAATAACTGATTAATTTAATTTGTATGGCTAGTTCATTATACCTTTATGTAGTCTAATTACTAGGATTTGCCATAAAAATATATAAAATATATCAAAACATAAGTTTTGTGAATTAATGCACTTTATTTTCTAACTGTACTATCAAAGTTAAACTAAGATGGAACAGTCTCACATCAGTAAACAGATTTTTGTGTTTGCTTAGGGAATCTAACATGCTGTTTATATGAATATATAATGTGATTAAGAATGAAAATCACTTAATTTTTCGTGGTTTTATCTCTATTTCCCCACATTATTCATATTAATAATTCGTTCATATTTATTCAGCCATAGTCCAGAAAAACAGTCCTATCCCAAGCTTTTGTATCACTTTAAATTTATTCATATTTGGTAACCACTTATTAGTTTTTGTGTGTGCTTGTGTACGTGAGTGTGTACATGCGCATATATATATGTATGCACATGCACGTATCCCCCCAAACCGTCCCTATATATATATAGGGATGCTTTGTAGCTATTAGAGTAATAATATATGTAATGAGCATATTACATATGTAATATGTAGAGAGAGAGAGAGAGAGAGTGAGAGAAATAAGCTCTTCAGTAAGTAATGAATATGCAGTTAACTCTTCAATTGAACTATGTGTGCTATGAGTCAAAACAATGCGCAAAGCTCTGTATAATAAAATCAATAAAATATATATATGTTACTAGGTGCTTTGTTCTGTTGTCGGGCATTATTTCTATACTTTATTTTCCACTACTCTTGTATATAACCAGTATGTTATATTCTGTTATTATTCAAGCATCTTGGTGAAATTGACTCAACAGATAGATATATTAACCCAGTAATAATATTTCAAAATGTAAAGAAATATAAGTGCCATGCACCTTATATTAATTTTTATCACACAAGTGCACCTCTGTAGCCAGGTGGGCAGCAGTGTGTAGCACACTCTTCTTGATTAGACCGGGGTTCGAGCCCGTGCCCATCAAATATGGAGGATGCGGAAAGGTCAGGGAATAACCACAGCATATCCCCGGAGCAACATGGCCTTAGTTGCTAATGCTCCTAAAAAACAAACCAAATAACAAATAAATAAATGTCACACAAGACAGAATATAAAAGGAACTATGATCGATTGGTGATTAGTTAGTTTAATCTTTAAAATAAAAAAGTGCTTAATATTTAAAACTTAAGTTGGTTAATATGGTGTTGGTCATAATTGAATTGCTGGTAGAGAATCATTTACAAATTACATAATGTGGGGAACAACTGAAATGTTATGAAATGTCAACTGAAATGAAATGTTAAAAATATCAATTATTCCATAATTGATATTTTTCGTAAAAAAAATAAATATAAAAAAAAGTGACTTTATTTGAAGTTATTAGGCTGTAAAGAAAGAAAGAAAGTCTTTTCATCAGTTCTCTAATGTCTCCTGTCAAAAGAAATACTGTTTTTTTATTTATTATTATTATTTTTTTTTATGAAAATTGAGCCTTCAATGGGTATTTTGTCATGTAAATTTAAACTATTAAAAAAGTTATAGAGAACACTTACACCATGAAATAAATACAGTAACTTAATGCTGTTAATTGGGTTATATATAGGGCATGGTGCAATTTTGCTCCTGTGAATCTAACCATTCCTATTTCCGAATAAAAATTATAAACATAAAATATAAAAAAGAAAGGAAAGAAAAGAAAAGACCAAAACACCACCCATCTCTGGAGGAGTGAATGTGCAGCTTCTTGCCCAAAAAGACATATGCCCATATCACCAAAGAATATGCATCACATATAACCTAAAATACCACAAAATAGAAAAGATCTCACAAACACTGCCTCTTCCAAGAAACACCAGCATTTGTGAACTCAAAAAACATATTTCAATCATTGATCGCTATCATAGCCAACTATCAGTGGTTGTCCATGCGAGACTGAACACAAATAGAAATAATTAACTAACTAAACTCGTGAAGTGTGCTATGACCACTGCTCTCTGTAATTAAATAAGAAAACATAACAAACAAAATCCAAATTAGACATCAACTCTTCTGATTGAGAAATTGAAGCAAATATGAAACTGAATAGGATATTCATAGGATTATCAGTGGTATTTGTAATATCCTATCTCAGAAACTTAATTTTTGTGCTTTGTTTTGATTATAAGTTTTTATGCTGGTTTACTGACTCTGTATTACATTTAAAACATTTCTTTATAATAAATTTAGTTACTTATTTACTCATATGTGTGATATACTATACAGCAGAGGTTCCCAAAGTTTTATAAGCACACATAACAGTGAAACACATTGGTATCTTATGATGTAGCAGTGTGTTAATTAGGCGCCTCCGTAGCCAGGTGGGAAGGAGCAGCAGTGCGTAACACGCTTCTTGATTAGACCGGGATTCGAGCCCGTCACCACCAAATACGGAGGATGTGGAAAGGACAGGGAATGACCACCGCATATCCCGGAGCAGTATGGCCTTAGTTGCTAATGCTCCTAAAAACAAAAACAACAAGTGTGTTAATTAATGAGTACATAAGTCTGTTTTGAAAAGTCACATAAATAATTAGGTAAGCAAAACCAAGCTATTCCACTAAAAACAGAAATACATATTTATTAATTAAGAAAATACAATTTAGACTAAGGCGCATTTAGGGCTAGAGCCTCAAGCTGCGAACAAATTTAGACTATGTATATAAAGTGCTTAGCATCATAATACACAGCCATTTCTGAATAAACAGAAAATTTTTAAGGTGGCATCGTTTTAGGTTATATCTCATATTGTGAATACCTTCACAACGAGTTGCCATGATATTGCACTACTTCGAATAAGTAACGCTTCACCTAAGGAGAAGACTAGTGTTACTTATTCTCAGATAGGTACCACCACCCAGACAGCACTGTTTCAGGGCTATTTGGCCCTTCGTCAGTGAGTGGGTAGGTACCCAAGTGATGCAATGATGGCAAAAACAGTTATGAAGTATAACTCCACAATATGAGAGATGCCTGATGGTGTATGATGTATTTAGACTAAGGCGCATTTAGGGCTAGAGCCACGCAGCTTGAGGCTCTAGCCCTAAATGCGCCTTAGTCTAAATACATCATACACCATCAGGCATCTCTCATATTGTGGAGTTATACTTCATAACTGTTTTTGCCATCATTGCATCACTTGGGTACCTACCCACTCACTGACGAAGGGCCAAATAGCCCTGAAACAGTGCTGTCTGGGTGGTGGTACCTATCTGAGAATAAGTAACACTAGTCTTCTCCTTAGGTGAAGCGTTACTTATTCGAAGTAGTGCAATATCATGGCAACTCGTTGTGAAGGTATTCACAATATGAGATATAACCTAAAACGATGCCACCTTAAAAATTTTCTGTTTATTCAGAAATGGCTGTGTATTATGATGCTAAGCACTTTATATACATAGAAAATACAATTTGTAAATGAGGTTTTTATATTTTCACATAACATGTAGTTTAACATTTTCCTCTTTACTTGAATTTTTTTGTTTCTGTTTTGAATTTTTAATGTTTTGCTTTTACTAGCAAATGGATATCTGGATTGATTAGTGTCGATTTCAATCGAAGATCTGATTTAATATTCATCGAAGTTCTATATTTATTTTTTATTGCAGTCATCACTGGAAATCCAGCCTCATACAAGTAAGTCAAATTAAATGGCATTAAAACTTTCAATGCTTGCTCAGAAATTAGGGGATATCCTTTGTGGATAGATGGGAATTTTAATGTTCAATAACCAACCTCAGAAGGAAGACTGACCATAGAAAATAAGAAGAAAAAAGAGGGGAAGTAAAGAGATAAAGTTCTATGAATTAGGAAGTACAAGAAAGAAAAGAGTAAATATTTTCCAAGAAGACTGAAATACTCGCAAAGATATGAACTGTGAAAAATAAAGTTTTGGCTTTAGTAAGATATTAAAATTTAAAAAGTTTACTCTCCCATGAGGGGAAATTGCAGGTGGTTTCATGCACAGCTCGTGTACCGGTACCGGTGGTTGGGAACCTCTTCTATACAGTCTAAGGCATGGAAATTACAATACCCATGAGTGGGTAGAATTACAGTGGCAGTATTACACTTCATGATGCTACATCCAAATAAATAAGTTTATCTCTGGGATAATTGGTCTTAGCAAGTGTCATCTCATCGAAGTGTAGCTCATACTGCCACTATGTTGCAGAAATTCGTTGTATGTATGCCATGCATTGTGGTGCTTGTGATTGTTTGCCCAGCATCAGCAAGAGTGGTGCTAGGGTAGAGCAGCCCAGAGACGTAAGTAGTATTTCATTGTCTTCAGTGATGAGTGTCATTTTGCATTAAGTGTAGATAATACTTTCATTCATGTGTGGTAGACATGGTCAGTAGTTCCAAATTGTCCATTTTTCATAAATGCTACACAGCACATAGGCAACAAGTGTATTGTATCAGGCACCATAAGTTAAGTCGACGGCTAGCCAGGCGGGTAAAGTGCCTGCCTGGCAACCCAAAGGTCACGGGTTCAAATCACGCCTCGGGCTCGGATCAGAGTAAAATGCAAAAATTTGGGAGTGCATTATGGCCACAGAAGCCGATGTGCTAACAACTAACCAAAAAAAAAAAAAAAAAAAAACCATAAGTTAAATTACCCTCTGGTAACTGTTTCAGGAAACCTAACATGGTGGGGGGGTGTCAACATCCTGTGGCCTGTTACACTGCCCTTTTTTAACATGTGTGCTGGGTAGCATCTTTCAATAAAATAATGCCTACATCACATGAACATAGTGCCATATCCAGCCACAATCCCAGATTTGTCTCTAATCAAAAATATTTGGGACATGCTATGCCATCCTCTCCCAATTCAGCAGCAGTCAGCACTAACTATAGCTGTATGACTCTTTGCCTCAGCATGTAATTTCAATAAATACTGAAGATGGCCATATTGTACTGTTTACTGAGAGAATGTATTCTTTTGCTCTACAACTCGTATCATTTTCTTTTTCTCTACAACTCGTATCATTTTCTTTTCCCATATCTAGCTGTATTTACTCCAGTTTTCAACTTAATCTGTGACCTCCTGCATTTTGCAATTTCCATGTCTTTGAGTGTTTTTTCATTGTAATACAAGGTTAATACTGTACTGTGTATAAGAGAAAGTACTGTGTGTTAAGAGATTAGTTGATGCTGTAACGTGTAGATGAAAAGTTTATCAAACTTTTCATCTACACTATCATAGAAATGTTGCGAATTCTATATACAGTAAAACCCCGCTATTCGCGGGGGTTACGTTCCTGAGAAATTCCGCGAATACTGAAAACGCGAATACTGAGTTATGGCGCCCATGGTAATAAAAGGGTTCCGTTCCAAAGTATGAAATATATAACAAAAATTAGTCTAAAATTTTGTCTGTACGTATTATGTGTATTTACCTACATAATATGACTATGTACATAGACAAACGTAGAGAGTAAGTACATAAAAAAAAAAAAAAAGCATAAGGCATCGAAATGAAAATAAGAAACAATTTATTAAATGTAATACTGTACATATTTATTAGACATTTTAAAGAAACCTTTCAAAAACATATCAAGAACATGGGTTGCTGGGCGAAAAATAACCATATCGATTTTTAAATCTTTCAAACCAGCCTTTGCTGGCTAAAAAACTTATCCCGCGAGTGCTATCACCAGTTTCACTAAAGTGTAGTGTTGATAAAGGTGTTTTGCCTTTTCACGAATGATAAGTGAACTTAACGGAATTTTATTTTGAGTTCGGTCTTCTATCCGCAGATTTAAAGCCTTTTCCATTTTTTCTAATTTCACATCACGAGTTATAGAGCAAATTTTTGATGCAATTAGCGCGTTTTCACGGACACTACGGCGGATTTTTTCTTCCGATTTCTTGATTGATCGTACCGTTGACTCATTGATTTTATAATGTTTTGCCACTGAGGAGACACTTTCACCATTAGAAATTTTGTCTAACAATTCAATTTTACTCGCTAATGTCATCACCTTCTTTGATCTTTTCACAGTTCCCTTTTTATTCGCGGCCATATTTTTGTAGGATTAGAAAAGAACTTGTCCACAATAAAATCACTTTCTTTTAACTTTAACACGCTCGAAAAAGTCTGTTTACATCAACACACTGCAAAATGGTAGATTTTTCACTTTTGTAAACGTATCAATTAAAAGCAAGAGATGAAACCTTCTATGACAAGCGCATTACACATACTGAACAAGGATTAGCTTGAAACATCCGCGCTCGCGATTTTGTCACCCCCCCACCCATTGAGCGCAGGACACTTCCTTTTTACACCTTTTAAGTTATTTTTACTCATTTTTAGAGAATAAAGCACAATTACAAAATGAGGAGGCACACTTGATACACATAAAGCTGTGAGCGTGTAGCAAAACGAATAAACAACACCATAAAGGCAGAGACAACTCTATTAACACCTCACTAGCTCACATTTTACATTTCTGGGGGTTACTACCATAAAACAATAAAAACAATTTCCAGTTGCGTTCCTGCTAGTGGAATCTGTTATAAACTGGTAGTGAACTCTATCTAATTGCATTTGCGATAATACCGATAGCTGTAATTGTGTTGGTTTTTAAGTTATTATGGTGAAATGTGTTTCCCCTTCACTGCTATAAAAAAATAAATACATTTTCAGAATCTTCTCTTCATTTCTATCGTGTTGCGTTCAGTTGGGGTGATTCCGCGTTCGACTGCCATTTCTTGTCAACACAAAGGCGAATCGTGCATATGCGAATTCAGTTCGTGTTATATACAATATCATTCCCCTAAATTGTGTAAGATTGAATTAGTGTAGTGTAAACACGTGTTATAAGACGACTGACTGTACTACTCTGTGGACTGGGCAAAATGATTTTAGCCACACCCATGTTTTTTTCATGGCGGAAAATGTTCCGGCGCTTTAAAATTCACATTTTTTTAGGTTTAAATCAGCGACCGCGAATACAGATACCGCGAATAGCGGGGGTTTACTGTATTGTGCTACTAATTTAGTTGGGATTCGTGTTTTTGTGTGGCAGCATATACATAAAATGATACGCAAATAGTAGAGTATTATATGCACAGTGTGCATAAAGTATATTCTCAACTGCAATTGTATTGTTAAATTTTCATTTAGGAAAAATCTCCAATCTGAATAAATAATGTGAAAAGGATGACAATCAAAATTAGTGAGATTTTATTGTATATGAATGAAGATATAAGAAATTTCTTCAGTCCAATTCCATTTATAACAGAAGTCAAATTGTATTGCATGTCCTGTTTCAGGAGAGGCTGTGAATGTGTGCACTCACGCATGCACACGTGTTTGAGAATCATCACCGTATTAATTAAATACAGCCACTCCCAGATTAACATAAGGGTTGCGTTCCACGAAACTCTACGTAAGTGGGAATTTCCCCCAAGGCTTGTGCAGCACTTGCAACTGTGCTCACTGAATTGATTGAATCAAAAAAGAAATGTTCAACAAACATGTGGAATAGAATTATTTATTGTATTTATTCAATTTATATCTCATGCGCAAGAAAAATTTCAAAAAAAGAGAGGAGACAGGCATAATGTCAGTAAGTTTTATCTCTCCAGCTTCGTTGCCAGAATTGACGTCTTCAGCTGATAATTTCACTGCTGCAGAAGTTGAGGGTTGTGGAGATTTAGATGGGGCAGGCTGCTCAACCTTACGAAAGAACATATTAATGGATGATTGGATAGTGGCTTTTTTCTCTTCATCACAGATTTCTTTGTAGCAAACAAGCATATCATTCACTCCTCTGTTAACTTTTAAAAATCGTTTGCTGTCAGGATCCGTCTTCTCAAACCTCACCATTGCCATCTCTCTGGTGATGAATCTTCTCGGTTCCTCATTTGGTTCATCTTGAGCTTCATCAGCATTTTCTTCTTTCACTATTGCTGCATGCAAGTCAATAAGTTCTTCACTAGATAATTCCTTCTTTTCTTCCTCTAACTCCTCCACGTCTTTGGTGGCAACCTCCAACTGAAGTAGCTCTGCAACCCTTACAATCTTATCCGTAACCCCTTCCTTCATATGATTCATCTTTTTCAAAGCCTTTTACATGCCATATTTTCTTCTTTTTACGTGGACATATTTTCTTCCATGCGCCATTTAAACAACTTTTAGTAATTTCCACCCAGGCCTTATTAATGTTAAAGATGGTGTGGCAAATATTGTAAGATTTCTAAAGGTCTCTTAATGTAAAATTTTTCTCACTGTCTGCTGCAGACAATGCCTAAGCAAATGTTTTGCATAAATAGTATGCTTTTAAATTCGAAATAACACCCTGATCCATAGGTTGGATGAGTGAAGTCATGTTTGGTGGTAGAAATATAACTCACATTCAAATTGCAATCATCTAGATGCGTAGGATGTCTAGGAGCATTATCTAATAGAAGCAAAATCTTGAAAGGAATGTCATTGTCTTTACAATATTTTTCAACCTCGGGAATGAAGCAGCATTTAAACCAATCCTCTAAGAGAGATATTGTTATCCATGTTCTCTGGTTCAATAGGAAATTCACTATTCACGGGCAGGGTGGCTTTATTGATGCCCTTAAAATGCACAAGGATTTCCAGAATGGTACACAATCAGTGGTATTAATCTGTAATCTCCCGCTGCATTATCTCAAAGCAAGAGCATGACCCTATCTTTTCAAGCCTTGAAACCTGGCATTGTCTTTTCCTCTTTGGCCGTGTATGTTTGATCCGGCATTTTTTTCCAATACAGAGCAGTCTCGTCAACGTTAAAAATTTGCTGCGTTGTGAATGCCTTCATCAATAATTTTTTCCAACACACAATTTCTCTGTGGCTGCAGAATCGGCACTGCCGACTTCACTGCATACCTTAATGTTTTGGAAACCAGTGCAATCCTTGAATCTATTAAACTATCCGTTGCTTTCCACGAACTTGGCTTGGGGTTTACCGTACTTATCCTTAATATCTTCCTAAATACTTCTTGTTTTTGCTTGAATGGCCATTGGACTCAGGGACACTTACTTCTGAATCTGATTTTCCATACATATTATTAATAGCTGTTCCTTCTTCGATATAGCACCTGAATACTGTTTCATGATCAGTTGATCTTAAGTGCATTGATCCTTTGAAATGTTCTTTTATATGCGCACTGTCCTTTAAAATAGTATTCACTGTTGAAGCAGTGAGACTTAGTTCCCTTGCAACAGATGACAAACTTTGTCCTGCTTTGTACTTCTTAATCATTTTCATCTTCATTTCTAAATCAATTTTGTTCCGTTTCCTGGCACTGCCAGCACTTTCACTTTCCATTGGTCCCCTTCCCTTCATCATTCATCATACGTAAATAGGAATGAAGAGAAGTTTCTGAAAATTTGTTTTTTATGTGATTGAAGATTTCAGTGAAGGGGAACACATTTCACCATAATACCGTAACATAAAAACCCACAGAATTCCAGTTATTGGTATTATCACAAATGCAATAAGATCAAGTTTACTACCCATTTATAATAGATTACACTAACAGAAAGGCCCAATAAACCGGAAAGTGCAAATTGTTTTTATTGTTTTTTGGTCATGACCTCCAGAAACATGCTTTAGAAAAATTTGACAAAGGCATTCAAAATCGATTCTTATAATGGGAACATATAATGATGAAAGTGTAGTGCGATTTCCATTATAAATATGACCTTTTAGAGAGATAAATAGCTTAGTAATATAGCGAAATTTTCAGCTTCCAAAGACTTGGAACGAATTACAAAAAAAGAGTTTATTGGGTTCACATTACGATATTTTCACAATACTTCCATTTATCCCTACAGATGCAAAATAAGTTTCCATATTTTTTTCAGTCTGCACCGGCCGGCAAAAACTTACGTAAAGTCGAATTTGTGTAAGTCAAGTATTATGTAAGTCGGGGAGTTTCTGTATATATAAAAACTAGGATATTGGCATATTGTTGAAATTCTGACTTCTAAACTTTCAGTCAATCAAAAGCAGTATAATGTTAATTTTAATTCACAAAAAACAGACTCCCCTAATGTATTTCACACATTTTTAAGGTTATAAGGGATTGTTGGCCAAACCAGTTGTTAAGGAATGTTAATTTAAAAAAAAAAAAATGATGAAAATGAAGTCCACAGTTCTGAATTCACATTATACAGATGTAATATGACCAGTTTGGCCCTGAACAAGTGGATAGTTTTCCCTAGAAAAGAAAGTGGCACACTTATGGAAAACATTGCCTAAAACTCGTTTATATCTTATGGTCTGGACTTATACTAGTTACACACAGTAGTGTTTTTTATCTCTAGCTGTGCTAGAGAAAGTATGATCAAAATGTGCAGGTAGTGTTCTGAAAAAAAAACTAGCTCTTTTAGTGTTTAACCGCTTCAGATTGCAAAAATGGAGACAACAAAAAGAATAGTTAATGAATTAATCATGGAATTAGCTACAATTCCAGCAAACCTTGCCCAGCTGCACACACTGGACATTGCAATGAACAGAGTATTTAAAGCATTTGTGCATGAAGGGTGGATCAAATGGATGGGGGTGGGGGGACTACTAAACCACAATTTTACATCAACAGGTTTAGTCGAGTGACCAACAATTTCACAAGGGTGCAAATGGGTTAAAAATTTGTGGCATAGTTGCCAAGTTGTTCATGAAATGTAGAACCAGCAAAGCACTTGATGGAAATAAAGCTGATGTATTCTTTGAAGAAAGTAAAAGTTTAAACAAAAATATCAGTAATGATAAGGTCATGGAATTCTATAATGAATAAAAACTTCATTGTGCACAAAATTTGACTTCTGAAACATAGGAGTGTCTTATCATTCATTCCTACAGTATTGAGTACATTGAGATAAAAGATTATTTTTTTTTATCCACCATTTATATAACTTTACAATACAGTACTGTGTAGGCCCATACATACTTACATCATTGTTATTATTCTTTTGCATCACATTATACAATTTTAGCTGCATATACTTTGACAGTCAAGGGAATTTCAATACAATCTACTAGATTTGAGCATTATTCAGAGCTCACTGATATATTGCTTAAAACAAACTTAAAGATACATAAAATGTGTATCATGTGTATTCCATTTACAATACATGTTACTATACACTTTATACTATTTACATTATATAGTAATATATCAGACTATATAAAATTTGTATAACTATACAAAGCTCGATCCTTCCTGCATACACTGCCCCTTACTATCATCAATTAGACTTCCTTCTTTTAAAAACTCTATCTACAAATTTCCTGAAATACTCTTAATGCAAAATTAGTTTACTAACGTTTTCCTCTGTAATACCCCTGACCATCAAATTAAGATGAGACTAGTTCACGTATCATGACTATATGCCTGAAGTATTGTAATCTGAGGTTTAATTTGGATAACATTTGATGGTCAGGGGTATTTTAATTTGATGCATATATCATGGAATTAGCTACAATTCCAGCAAACCTTGCCCAGCTGCACACACTGGACATTGCAATTAACAGACTATTTAAAGCATTTGTGCAAGAGAGAGAGAGAGAGAGAGAAATTCTAAAACACCTTCCCTGAAGCAGATTAACTTTTTTGACAAACGTGTATTTAACTGCTTAAAAAAGAAGTCAGGTGTACATGAAGGAATCATCTAAGTAGGCATGTTATGAATAAGCAGAGTGGGAATATTTGTTCAATTTCAGTTTGTATTCCATACATAAATATGCAAACAATTCTGCCACTGCTACAGAATACCTCTAAAATTCCAGTGTGGCATCTCCTTGTTCACAATTGTCATACTGAATAAATTATTTTCAAGTAGTCAAACTGTCTTAGTTATCAACAATAATACAACAAGTTACTTGAGGAGCCGTGCTCTTTTATTTTGTTGGCTTAATAGCTGTTTTTCTGGCTGTTGGAATATCATTTAGCATACTTACAAAAAAGGTGGGGGGGGGGGTCATTTAAGTGAATTGTAATGGTTGAGAACTTCTATAGAGAATTAACATCAATATTACAAAAACTATTTCATGTATCACTACATGCTAGCCATTACTTTCAGTCTGACCATTTCAACTTATGAAGCATCCTTTGTTCCCCACAGTTGCATTATGTTTTATCATTCTACTATTAACATTCTTCAATCTATAATTGTCCACGTCATTAATAATTCCTTATTTTACTTGGTTTAGTTGCCCTTCTGTCTTCTATTTATAGAAGTCAAATTGCTTCACATGGCTTGTTTCAGGAATGGATTCTTTTATCATTGGGAATGCCACAGAAATTTTTTTCATTTGCTAAAAAACCTAATTATGCATGACAGCAGACATGTTTTCATAAAATAAATGCCTGCAAGGTTTCTTTTGAGCTTCTTATTGTTGCTTAGGTTCTGTCCATTTCAGACATTCTTTCCTGTTTGTTTCTACAGCGAATACCAGTTAAAGGAAAGGAAAAATATAGATTCAGGCCTTATCACCACCAACTTTCAGTGATTTCTAATAACATTTTCAAAATTTTGTTTTATTTGCGTTCATTCAGAATGCAAATGAATACTTAGAAATTAGCAATTTTTAGATATTGTGTATTATTGTAATAAAAACTACTTACAAGCAGCCTTGAAATTATGGCTTCTCGTGGGACAGGAATAAAACATGCATTACAGACACCTTTGTTGTAATGAAACTTGTGCTGTAAAACATAGCTGTATAACTTTTGACCACTGAAGTTGCAAGTCTTGAATTTCTCTCCCCCCCCCCCATTCATGTGTGAAGGGGAGAGAGAGAGAGAGATACCCGATGGGTGTATATTTAGACACAAGTATGTGAGGAAAAAATTTTTGAAACATGGGGCTGTAAACTAGCATGGTGGAACAGGAAAAAAAAAAAAGGGGAAGAATATAAAAAGGAAGTATACATAAACATAAGCAGTGACTACCCTATCTTATCAACAGGCTACTAAATGCCATGGCTTATGGAAGCAAAACATATTTCTTATAGTTAATCACCTGATCAAAATCCAGTGCCAAAAATTACCAAATTAGGAGTTGTAACAATTATTATCATAATAACAAGAAAATACAGATTAGTAAAGCAGTAATTTTGTTATTTCATAAAAAAATAGTAAGGAAAAAGGAAACAAGATTTTAACATACATTGCCAGGATGAGCCACATGGGTGAAAGAATAAGTTTCGGGTCAAACCTAAAGTGCATTTAGTGCACTTTAAACAATACCCTCTCAGTGGTGTTCTGAAAACAGGAATTATTCTACAATTTCATTACATCAAAAATAATTTGCAGAATGTTTTCCAGTACTGGTACAAGCTACATGCATGAAAGTGTTAAAGTTACAAAATCAAGATATTTAAAATAAAAGTAGGAAAAAATAATAAGAAAGGAGGGTATACTTTCTGAGGAAGCTGTTTTGAATACCTTCTACCAGAAAGATCAAGATGAGGCAAGGCCCAAAGAAAAATCTGCATTCAAAAGTGTTCAGATGGTGCATAGAAGTCAAATGGTGTTTTAACCAAAATCATCATGCATTCTTTCTAAACTAATTTTAAGAAAAAGAAAGTAAAGAAACTTAAGTATAGCGTTATTAAGATTTAATTTTTATATACAAGTTTTATTGCTCGAATAAAAATCCTACTGTAATTATAAATCCATACATATCTAATACAGCATACACTTAATTCTGCTGACTATATGGAGAGGGAATAGGGTATTGGGTTAGGCTGTAATTTTGGAGAATAAAGGTGAAAAGAACACACAACAGAGATTAAGATAATATTATGAGCATTGTTTTGGTGTGTTTATGCTTACCAGTTGCTATGAATTAAAGTCAGATATATATGTGCTGATTCAGCTGGTGTCACTCTCATCACATCAGAAATATTATCTAAGCTAACTAAGGAGGAGGAGAAGGATGGTGGTAGTATCTCTGGTAATATGGAGCTTTCAGTAGATATCATTGCTTAGTGGGTGATCAGGAAAGACTGTGACACTGCTTTGCCCTGTGTAAGTTAGCAGAGATTGTGTGAATCACCTCAAACCAAGCAGATGTCTAGGAACAATGTTGTCTTATTGTGTCTAGAAAGAACCTTAGTGCCCCAACACCAAGTGACTTGGAGACTTTCAAATTAAGCACTGTGAGAGATACCTTAGCATAAAAGGCAGAAATATCAAAAAAAGAGAGAGTGGGGGTTGTTATTCTCAGATAACTGAAAATGTGTTAATAAAGTAAAATTCTCTTTTTATTTCTGTTCCATTTGGAGATTCCCATTTTTTGTCTACTATACTTGTATGAAACAGTGTGCGTGTGGCCATGATTTAAATTTAATATAATTATGGACATTGAGAAATAACTTTTTTCAGTAAATAGATAAAACATCTATTTATTAATAATGCTGTTGATTAATAGCATAATTATAGAATAAATAAACAAGAAACTGGCATTGGTTAATAAAACTGTCAACCATGTAGGGAGTAAAATTGTTAAAACTGTTTAAATCATTTTTGAACTTATAACAAATATATTACTGTAGAGAATATATTTTAAATTTAAAAAAAGGCATATGTAAAATAAGGAGGAGAATAACCACAAATTTAGAACATTCTTTTGGTTTGTTCTAAATTTAGTTTCATCACTTTATTCATGAAATCTCTTAAAACAGATTGTTAAAGTTGCATTTTCATACTTCTTATGCACTTCACTGCTTGATTTCATATAGCCTATGGATAGGTTCCATTCATTTTTGTGAATCAGAAATATTACAGAAAATCTTTTTTAAATGAAGATAAGCCATATATATATAAAATAAGAAAAGGGAAAATAGAAGCACTTTAAAACACTGCTATTTATTATGGAGAATGCAGTCTGGTAGCAAATGTGCATATGGCTCCACAGTTTTGCTCTGGTCTTCTTCTTGTTCACTTTAGCTGAAGGGCTCCTTTTTCTAATTAGCATCTGGATAACAATTGTTTCATACATACAGTGGAATATTTTTCATTGCATTCTTCCTTGTTTGTTAAAAAAAAATAAAACCCTCAGGTTTTTAATTTTGTCACTGTAAAAGGCAATCCAAAGAACTCTCACACCTTGTGCACCTCCATTATATGAATCCAGTGAGCAGCCAACTTAATATTAAATATTAGCAATTGTAGTACAGAGGATCTTATGTGGGCTATAATCAGCTATGTTTTTACAATGACAATACTGTCAAAAAAAAAATAATAAATAAAATGTTGCAGCTGATTTAATGAAATAATATTTAATGGTGTTTTTAATACTTATTTCTGTGCACACAAAAATCAGTATTTAAAACACCAATCAAAAAGCTTAACATTGGGTTGCAAGGAAAATAAAAATGAGAATTTGCTATATTGCTTTCATCTGTATATTTTGTTAAAATACAAAATAAAATAAATAATTGGAATAATTATTGAAATATTAAGTCTGTAATTACTATTTAATGTGATTAATAATCCATTACATAAATATATGCCTGAGTTGAGATGTCCACAACCAGTTCAAAGTTTGCATCATTCAGAAGTTTACTTGTTCTTGCTTTTGGTAAACTATTGTTCTTGAAATGTATCTTGAAATCCATAATATTTCTGAAAGAGTAACATTGTTTATTGTGTTCACATGTCTTTGTTGATAAAACAAATTTTTACCTCACTTTTGGGAGGGATGCATTAGTTATTTATTAGCACTAAACATGATGTATTTCTGAAACCATAAGTAAATGAATTAAATATCCTAATTATGGGATTATATTGTGTATTTGTGTTGTTTATATATTTACCGAACTTTGTGTGCTTATGTGCATGTGTTGAAAAATTCATCACTATAGAAATTCTGTGAGTACTCACCAGACCAACATTCTGTACAACTATGATTTTACAATTCCTGGTTTTTGTATTTTTCAAAATTTTATGTATATTTTTAGTGGAAGTTTCTCAAAGAATATTTAAATTTTTCCTGAAAGTTAATATTTCTAATTATTTTCTTTATCATCAGTTTTGTGTTCATTTGCAGTGTTTTATCATTACTGATATAGAATTGGCAATGACAAAGCACTTTTATTTTCAGCACCATAAAGCCATGCACACAGCTTAATAACTATACATTTTTTGTCAAGGATAACTGTGGTATTCTGCTTGGTATATGATAATGTACCTTGAATGCTGTCATTCCAATATCGACTTGTTCTGTTATATCATGTTGATATATCACATCAGAAGCTGCAAGTACCCAAAGAACTTCTGGTTCTGTTTTAAAATAAAAAAAAAAAAATCAATAAAATAAAATAAGCTTAATCAGAAATTAACTTTTTTGCAAGTGTACACACACACACACACACACACACACACACACACAGTAAACTCAGTAAAATCCAGCACTTTACAATGTGAAATTCTTTAAATCCAGAAAATTTTGCAAAAATATCAACATTATAATATATTTAATAAAAAGGGATCCATTTCAAATATAGATTATTTATTGCAATATTTGAAACAGCTTAAATATAATGCTTCTCTACGTTAACTTTTGCAGTGAACTGTCAGGAGATGTGGTCTCTGCAGCCGACAGTGCTCAGGCATATTCTTTTAGAAATGACTACAACTATCCACGTAGTCAACTTTAAGTAACTAATATTGTTTTTAATAAGATATCATCACCCATTAGGCAAATCCATTAACCAAATAAATGGACGGTTGTAATTGTTCCTAAAGAGCACTTGCCCAAGCACTACCGTCACTGGAGAGACCACAGTTTCCCCTGACAGTTGACTGCAAAAATTAATATGGAGAAGCATTATATTTAAGCTTTTTCAAAAAAAAAAATCAAAATTTTAAATTTAAGAAATATTAAGAATGCAATCCAGCACTCATGTCAGTGATCACATCTGCCTTCAAAAATCCATGAAAAAGGGGATTACATATCTTCCTTATAAGATGTTTGTAGACTATCTTGTCCTTTAAATCTTGCTGGCCGCAAAAACAGATTAAACAGCACTAATAAATGCAATGAGTTGTCGTGGTTATGCTACTTCCAAATATATGGCCTCTCCAAAAGGTTAATTGGCCATTTGTTAAAAGGATGGGACTGCTATGACATCCTATTTCAAGACTAACTGGCCTCTCATTAAATAGCATGTGATCTGTAGTGACAATACAGGCAAAACAGCTGTAAAGAAGTTTTTGATGTGAGATGTCATGTAGGAAATCTGTTTTCAAAGTTGTAATACAGGCGGGCCTCGATTAATTCATCTTGCGAGCGCAAAACGGAAACATGTTAATCGAATATAATAACCAATAGGAAAAATTATAATTGGTCCTTCTGGAATGTCCATAAAGAATTTTAAAAATACCTTTTAAATAACTTTTTAACTGTTTAACTATATAACTTTTTAACTATATAATGTAAAAGATAATGAAAATAATTATAGAATTAAATGTTTATTGCATAAAACACCAGTTCTTAAACTGTGCGCCATGGAATATTTTAAATTTTCGAGGGAAACACAGCGATACTCGACATCTGTCGGACACCGTGCAAACTACTAGCTCGAGGTAGTTCACAGTTTCAGCATATCTTATTAAGTTGTTTGGACCTGACTACTAAACGAAACTGTTAGGTATTTCTTTTGGTCTGGGTGCACCTTGAAAAAATTACTGAGACATTAAAGGCGCCGTGAACCGAGAAACATTGGGAACCTCTGACGTAAAATACACAATGAAGAAATGACTGTTGCGGAAATATTTGAACAGTGTTGACTTTCTCTTTTCATCAATCAATTTCCGATAGCCGACAACAATCTTCTCTGGGCCCTGGCGAAATAAATATCGCAGAGAACATCAAACCTTTTTTTTGAGGTTCTATGCGATACGAAAGATTTCATCTAATTCTTTTACCATTATCTCCGCGGTAACATTTTCATCTGGCTCATTTAAAAATTTGAATTTTTAAATGCAAGTCTGCATTGACTTTATTAGCAGGAGACAAACACGTCTTCTTCCGATAGTTGATGGAACACACCGAGGCGGGCAGCAGGTAAACGTTTGTTTATTGACCGTACGACTCGCGGTAAGCTTAACGCGCGATTCAAATCTTTTTTTAACTATCGCATAAAAAAAAATTACGTTAATTGGAAATTTGCATCGTGTAAAGTGAAAAGTGGTATCATTTTTCAAATAGCGTTAACTGAATATCGCGTTAATCGAACTCACATTATGCGAGGCCTAGCTGTATAGCTAAAGCTATGTGTTGAAAATAATGCAACACCAGGGCAACTCAATACAAAGGCAAGTTTGTTCAGCCGCAAGAATTAAGACCATTGCTTTATCTATGCAGTTTAAATTCTGCTGGTGGACAAAACTAATTACAAATGTTTACTCATATAAATAAGTTCAGTTGTTTGTGGCTCCTCTCAGTTTGCTTAAATACCAGGTTACTTCTCAAGTCCAGCAACTCTCAATCACAGAGGTTGCCAAATTTGAGTTTACAGTACTGTATATGCATTTTCATGTGTTTGCTAGAGTTTAACCTGGAGTATTAGGTTTTAAGCTTGCCATGTTCGGTCCAGTCCATGTTTGTTTGTTTGTTTGTTTTTTTGCGATTTCCCTCAGTCAGTGGTAGAGAAAAAAAATTAAATTTCCATTCTGTCGAGATAAATGTGATATTATTATTATTATATAACATTATAGATTTTTTTAGAATGTGTGTAACTTATGAAACTATTTAATACTTGTATTATGTACCACAAAGCTTTAAACCACGGATCAGATGCTTTTCATGTTATATGAGCTACTTTAAAAATAACCAGATGTCAAGTTTATTTCTATTTTTAAAAAAAGTATGCAGTTTTAGGGTTATAATTTTTCATTATAAAAAATTAGGTGCCTAAAAATATTAGTAAACTTAAAAAGTAATTAAGAACAGAATAATCTCAGTTCTTTACAGTGCTCATACTTTAATGGTGTATTGATGAATTTGTTTACAAAAACATATAAATAGGTGACACAATTAGAATCAGACTGAAAAGATTTTTCCAAAAGAATTTGTGCATTATTTGAGATGTTCTGTTTAATTAAATGATAACCATAAAAAATATTGGTAACTTAAACTAAATCAAGCAAGTAATGAATGAGATTTTTGGCATTTGTATTCTCCACAAAATTATATTGTATTTTTATTTTCAAATTCTGCAGTCAACAATTTAGCATTAGCATTAGTAGAGGCATATGATGCAAGAAAGCAAGCTTATTCAGCATCAGCCAAAAAAAAAAAAAAAAACACACACACCACTCCCATGTCACCCCTCCGTTCGTTCGAAATACCTGTCCAGTTGAGCCTTAAATTTGTTTAGGCTATCAACTTCAACAACAAGTGACGGAAGTCGGTTCCACCAACCAACCACCCGCTGGCCAAAGGCAAATTTCCGCACATCTATCCGACATCTGTCCTTCCTCAATTTGAATTTATGCCCTCTGAGGTGATTATTTTGAGCAAGATGAAGAATCCCATTGGCATTGAGCATGCTCAAACCATTCAAAGCCTTATACACCTCTATCAGATCACCTCGCTGGTGCCTAGTCTCCAGACTCTGTAATTTGCAAAACTTAAGCCTTTCTTCGTAAGAGCAACCCTTTGTTCCATTCACTAATCTTGTTGCTCTTCTCTGTACCTGTTCCAGCAGCTCTACATCCTTCTTGAAATGAGGCCTCCAGACCTGTATACAGTACTCAAGATGTGGTATAACCATTGCCTTATACAAGGGAATAATCACCTCCTTATCCCTGCTAGAAAAATTCCTGTATATCATTGACAAGACACCATGAGCTACTCTTGCAGCTCGTCTGCACTGCTCAGAGAACTTCATATCTGGCTGCACAATTACCCCCAGGTCCTTTTCATTCTCCACCACTGTCAGTGTAGTACCGCAGAGTTGATATGTTGCTCTGGGGTTACTGTTTCCCATATGTAGTACTTTACATTTGTCAATGTTAAACTTCATTTGCCACCTCTCAGCCCATCTGTTCAACCTTTCCAGATCCTGTTGCAGCAGCATAGCATCAGTAGTGTCCTTAACAACCCTGCCAACCTTTGTATCATCTGCAAACTTGGACATTAAACTTGATATCCCATCATCAATATCATTCATAAACACCGAAAACAACAACGGACCCAACACTGAACCCTGAGGAACTCCACTAATAACATTAATCCACGTTGAGCAGTGTCCATTGATTACCACTCTCTGTCTTCTGCCACTCAACCATCCCCTTATCCATAGCAGCAATTTGCCTCCAATGCCACACTACTCCAATTTGTGCAGCAGTCTTCCATGTGCAACAGTATCAAAAGCCTTTCTAAGATCCAAATATATAATATCAAAGTTATTCCCTGCATCCAGTTCTTTTGTGACTACATCATAGTATCCAATCAAATTGGTCAGGCAAGACCTGCCCTTAACAAAACCATGCTGTGTCTGAGCTATAACTGAATTCTTGTCTAGATGATCCTGCAGTGCTTCTTTAACCAGTGCCTCCATTAATTTACCTGGAACAGAAGTTAAACTAACAGGTCTATAATTACTTGTGTCAGCCTTTGATCCTCCTTTGTGAATTGGGGTTACATTTGCACATCTCCAGTCTATGGGTACCTCCCCTGAGTCCAAAGAAGCTCTCATAATTATGGCTAGGGGTTTGCTTACTTCCTTTGCTGCCTCCTTTAATATAACTGGATAGATCCCATCCACCCCAGGTGCTTTTTTTATGTTTATCCTCAACAATCTCTCCTCCACTTTCCTCTCAGTTATTACAAAATCATCCAGCTCACTGCCAATGTTTACTTTACCTACATCATTCTCCTTCCTGAATAACTCCTCATGTGAATGTAGATGCAAAATACTCGTTTAGTTTGTTAGCCACCTGAGCAGGATCCTCAACTGTTGAACCATCAATATCCAGTGGACCAATCTGATTCATCCCTTTCCTTCTTGAGTTTAAATAGGTAAAGAACTCTTTTCTGTTTTTCTTTACAATCTATTTGACAATCTATTTTCTAAACTATGGCATTCGTATGGTCCTTAACTGGAAATTATAAATCTATACAGGTAAATAACTGTTATGAATCCTTTTGTTAATTTTTCCCCCCCAATAAGTAATGTTAACAAATTCATTTTTTTAGTTAGCATGTAATCTATTTGCAATTTCTCTTTACAAAAAAATACATATTTTTCATGAAAAACTTTCAGGATTGATTTCATTACCCCACCCCAATGAACTTTGGATCAGAGATTCTGAAAAGGTGGCAATTCTAGTGATGTGCTGGGAATGTGTATTAATAATATACAATTCACAGTTCCCAGCCTGTGAATTGTATATTATTGCAGCAGCATAGCTGCTGCAATAATATACCTAAGCTTGATTCCTTGTAAATGATGCAAGGGAGCAAACTTATATGGCATCAGCAAAAAAAAAATACTATCTCCTGTCTCTTCCCTCTATTAATTTGGCTGATACTTCCACAAAGCCAGATGGAAGTTTATTCTAACAATCAGTTACTGTTTGGCTGAAAGCAAAATTTCTTACATCTATCCTGCAGTCATCCTTTTTCAGTTTCAGTTTAAATTTATGTCCCCTTAGGCATGTTGTCCAAGAAAGAGTAAAAGATGCCATCAGCATTTACTTTCCTCAATCCATTTAAAGCCTTAATTACTTCAATGAAGCCTCCTCACTAGTGCATAGTTTCCATCCACTACAGTTTGCAAAACTGAAGTCTTTTATGGTAAGAGTTCCCTTTTGTCCTTGACTACTCTTGTTGCCCTTCTCTACACTCATTCCAAAGGTCCACTTCTATCTTGAAATGAGGCTTCCAAACATATATGCAGTACTCAAAATATATAATTGACACAACCCTGTGAGCTGTGCTGGCAGTCTCTGCACTGTTCAAATGTTGGATATACATTTACCCCTGGTCTCTTTGTGTTCTTTACCACCTTAGCTGTGGTAGCACCCAAATGGTATGTTGTTCTGGGATTACTGCTACTAATAAGTATTACCTTGAATTTATCAGTGTTCATCAATTGCTCCTTCTTAGTCCATCTGCCTAATTTTTTTAGATTGCAATAGTATGCCTAGATTTCTGTCATTAATCAACTGCCAGCCTTCCTATAATCTGTAAATTTAAACCTCGGTCTTCTGCCAGTCAACCACCCCTTTATCCATAACTTGCTGTTAAAGCTACACTGCTCCAATTTATACAGCAATCTTTCATGTGGAACAATGTCAAAAGCTTTACTTATTTATTTGTTTATTTTGAGTCCAAGACAGATAAGACATGCAAGACACACACACAGGTCATGTAGATTACTCCCACTCTCATTATACCTTTGCTTCCAACTGTTTCACACCATACAGATTCTATAGTAGCATGCAAAACGTCTGAATTCGGGAAAGCTTTACTGAAATCTGAGTATATGATGTTATAATTATTTTTTGCATCCAAGGTCCTTTGTTACCTCACTATAGTAGCTAATCATATTGGTCTGAGAAGATCTTCCTTTAACAAATTCATGCTGTGATTTCTGTATAACTATATTACATTTTTAATCACTGATTCCATTATTTTCCCTGGAACATAAATCAGGCTTGTAATGTGCAAAGAGAGGGTGGGGGCTAATTCATATCAGTATATTCATTTTAAAAGGTTCTTTCAATAGAGTATGAACAATTGGTTATATCTATATATGTGTAGATTGTGTTTCCGAGTAATAGTAGCCTTATTTTAAATAGAAATAAGAAGTAAAAAAAAAAATGAATTTCTAGATATTTAATTTCTGATAAAATATCTAGAAATTTGAACATTATACATTTACAATAAAAAAAAAAAAAATTTATGCATTTACAGTAGTTTCAAAAATATCCTTTCAACAAAATTAAAGACAGTGCAAACTTACACAAGCCAAAACTGAAGAAATTCTTTTGTAATTTGGATCCAGAAATTGATGAAAATATTTCAAAACATTTGTGTACCCAGTTTTTAAATTTTTGCAATCTTCCAAATTCATTGAAAAATCTTATTCCAGGTTGCATACATAATGTCTGAAACTCTCATGAAGATCCACTTATGATAGCAATTGTAGCCTATCTATAAGAGAGCAAACAACTTGTGTCCATGATTTAACTTACATTTTTCATTCAAGAATTTTATTAAATTCGAGTGTGACTATAACACTAGTTCACATACTTATTGTGATCCATTTTACAGAATTTGTTTTATACCAATAAAACAAATTTTATGGTCATACCAATAATCTGAACTTTAAGTGGATTCCTCTCTCTTCATTGTCATTTTGAATTATACAAATTTTAAAGAGCATACTGTAAAATTTTAAAATAAATCTTTTTAGTATATTTTACTTTTTAGGGTCCATAGTCTAAAGAAGGGCCCTTATAATGCCACTTGGTTGTCTGCCTGTCCGTCCGTCTGTCACAGCATTGTATCTCTGGAACCGCTCAACCTTTTGACCCTAAATTTTGCATGGGTTTGTACATCAAATGCGCCAACATAATGGCATATTGATTGTGGTTGACAAAAATTTGTCTGAGAAATGGGGGAAGACGTAAATGTTGTCGGCAACCTATAGCTTATTATACACCATTGGAAAGAGCTTTAAAATATAATTTTAAGATTTTTTTAAATTAAAAATGGTGGTGCCAGACAGGAAAATGTGAGTCATTTTTGTGCCCCCCCTTCTATTTCCATCGCTAATGGAACTAAAAATTTAAAAATCACATTAGCAATGCGTTATTCGATGTTTATCAAGGGAAAACTATTCCGGTTGAAATCTATCATTTACTTTTTGTGTTAAAATTTAAAAAAAACTGTTTATTGCGCTTCGGTAGTGCACTTCTGTGTACTAAGTAACTCTCCTTTTGGTGACAAAAAGGTTGCTAGATAGTTAGTTAATAATTCTATAAAGGTCATAAATTTTGCGACAAGAAGTATTTTTTAACAATTTTCAAAGCTGGAGTTGTCCCGGCAAGGAGGTACTCAGAGAGCCAGTGTTGAAGCGGCAGCGGTGGTGGTGGGGAGGCGCCTGCACGGAGTCTTGCACGGCCCTCACTTGCCAGTCACTTTTCCCCCAAGACTTTAATTGCTTCTCCAAGAAGAAGTCTGAGTCGCTTCTTCCACCCTTGTCATTCACAACAACTGGAAAGGCTCAAATAGAATCGTTAGTTCCTCAGTTTTAGGCCAAACTGGGGTACTAGAAACTTTTTTCAGTTACCATAAAGCTCTCTTTTTGAGATACTACACTAACTTCCATTTGTGACTACAGACCCCTTCATCCTGAGTGACTGGCACTCAGTAGTTGACCAATATTTATTTTTAGAACAGAATTTATCATTTCCTGAATGTCATTCTCAGTTTCCTTGGTTCCTTCAAAAACTAAAAATTTCACTGTATTTATATTACTCTGAAGTACACAAGTATTCTTTTTGTGAAAATACAATGTTAAATGAAAATACATAAATTGATTTGTTTAGTTATTTAATTAGTATAAATTATGGCAAATCCTAGTATTCAGCTCATATTATTTAATCAATGATAGAAATTGTAAATCAAGATAATTATGAAGCCCTGTTTGTTTATAACACTGCTCTTTTTTAATACAGAATTTGCATTTTAGTATTGTTTTTTAATTTTAAATTTGATTATTATTATAAAAGCAGTGCACTTCATTATTATAACAGCTGGTCATCTTGTTTACCATAATAAACTGTTGATTTGTGAAATTTTTCCTATGAATTAATTCTTACAAAAAAATGAAATAAAAATAAAGACCATACTTTTTTCACTGGTAAATACAAATAAGAAGTAAAAAAGTATGAATTTCTAGATTCATTTAACTTCATAGTATATCATAAATGGTATTAAGCTAATTTAGATCCAAAATTAAAACTAAGCAAAATAGCGAAAGAGTAACATATGTATTAGATGGAGAGCAAGAGTATAAAGCTCTTTCATGAAAAGAAAACCTAAAAAAATAAAATGTTTTATAACATGTTATGCTTCACATGAGACAGTAAAATGCTCTTCCTTTATTTTACAAAACTGTGTTTACTTTTTATCTTTTACTTTGGCATGGAAGGATTTCTTTCTAGCAAAATATGTTTTACTATTGGGCTTGTTCCTAACAGAGGGTAAGAGTTATTCAGATCACGTGGCAGAGTTAAACTATATAAAAGTTAAGGGATTCTTAGTATTCAGTATAAAAATTATACAGTAAAGATGATTAGTTATTATAGTTTAATTATAATTGCCATGACTGGATGTTGAATATTTGCTAATACAAGTTGTAGAAACCCACAAATGGCAGATTAATAGTTACAAAATAAGAAATAAAGCACACTTTCTTTTGACAAACCAGAATATTGGTAAATATTTGAAACCTGATGTAATTGTCATCCGTTTAATTCTGAGAATGATGCACAACACTTACAATGTGTATTGCTAACAGAGCTTATTAATATAAATTGGTTGATTCATCTATCTTTTTTGCATCTGCTATCTTCTTTGTCTTTTGATGTTATTTCTATGTCAGTCATTAATCTTTTATTGAGCTGTTAGCTCCTCATATAATATATATATATATATAAATATATATACCCACACACAATTATGGTGTTAGTTATTATTAGTATACAGTATTTGTGGGCTAGTGCCATTGCAGTGGCAGTATATACACTACGACTAATGTAGTATATACAGTAGTATTATTTGTTAGAATATGTGTATTAGTATTTGGTGAAGAGTAGTGAAAAAAGGAAGACATGCCTAGATAAATCTATGGAGAACACATAGGCAAAAAACGTTGAATTGTTAAAGAATACAAATACATATGGTAATGTACAAAAAACTTATCATTGTAAATCTTCGATTTGGGTAACTTCATCCAGGGTGAACCACCCAAATTGAAGGAAAAAACAACGATAAGAGGGATTCTCTGTTTCTCTGAAGATGCAGTATGGCAATATCAGCTTTAATAGGGTCTTAGAGTTATATGAAATGGTCTAATGGTATTATAATAGATTTAAAAAAATTATAAAAAGGATGAATAGCGTGCAATGATCATTGTTGACCTGACAGAGAACAAAAGATAAAACTAAAATCCAAAATTAAGAGATATAAACGAACTTACCATGTCCAAGACAAATAACCATGTGTGGACATTAATATAGCCGAAAAAGAAATGGAGGAGTAAATAAAGTGCAAAACTCTAGGGAGGATTGAAAGCATGGAAAGTGGCAATCCCTGTGTGTTAACATGGTAAAATTTGTATTAATGTGCATAAAATCAGCCAATATGTGAATTATTAAGTTCAGGCATAATGAAACTTAGCGATAGCAAAGGCAAGAGTATGCTTATGCCTCTTAATTTAGATTTTAGTTAGTTTTATGTCTTTCATTCTCTATCATGTCAACAATGATCAGTACGCTATGAATAGATTTTATAATTTTTTTGCATCTGTTATAATTTTTTTGCATCTATTAGACCATTTTATATAACTCTAAGCCCCTATTAAAATTGGTATTGCTGTACTGCATATTGATCTTCGCAGAAACATAGAACCCCTTATCGCTTGAGTGGTTGACCTCAGAGGCACTAAATTGTGTTTTCTAGTAAAATACTGTTAGTTGATGTAATCTAACCAACTTTTGTAAAGAAATAATGAAATTAACCAATGTGTTGAACAAAACATTTTGCACCACCCAAAATTATTGATTTACAGCGATGGATATTTTTTTTTTTTTTTGTATATTTGTATGTATTCTTCAACAATCTAACATTTTTTTTGCCTATGTGTTTTCCATAAATTTATCTAGGTGTCTTCCTTTTTTCACTACTCTTTGCCACATACTAGTACAGTATGTATATTCTAACAAATAATACTATATATATATTATTTAAAAGTCGGTATACATTCACTAATTGAGGCCAACCATCACCTAATGAGCAACCATAGTTCTGAAACAGCTGTTCTGCCATGCTTCAGGTTTCAAACAGATGGCAGATTTGCCTTTTGGTGATACTATTTATTTAAAAGATGCAATGCAGGTTGACTCTTGGATAACTGTGTTGTATCTAATGTGAGAATAAGTCCAGACTGTGATACCTAATTTTCAGCTATGGTTACTACAGGAACCAAAGCATTCCCCAGAGATAGAAATTGAATATATATGCTGCTTATGATTTTAGAATTAGCAAAATGACTTCTTAAAATACTTCCTGTGTTCTATTACAAAATATTACTAAAATCCAAATGGTCCCTCATTGCTGTTATATACTGTGCTGAGTAGTATACATACTGAGCTTGCTATGAGGGCTGTTCAATAAAGAATGACCATAATTTTTCTTTATAATATACCTTCATTAATCGTCTATATTTTGATGGTGCATTGCATTTCAGAGTAGTCCCATTTTATGAAAGGTGCTTATTCCAACATTTCTGCCATTCTTCAAAAACATGGCGGAAGCCATTTTTTTTTACATGCATTTGAGAATTGCCTCCGATGTCCTTACAACTTCTGACATCTAGAAACCTTTTCCTCACAAACCCTTCTGACATCTAGAAACAAAAACCTTCTGACATCTAGAAACCTTTTCCTCCTTTAACTTTGGAAATAAAAAAATAATAATAATAAAATAAAATTAAAAAAAGGCATGGTGCAAGGTCAGGGCTGTGGGGAAGATGAGGAACACATTTGACATTAATGCTGGCTAAATACTCAGAGTATTAGCAATGTGAGGCCTTGCATTGTCATTATGCAGCATCCAGTTGTGGTTGTTTGTGATGAATGTCATCCTGCAAAGTGTGCAGTGCTGTTCTGTAGTAAGGTCCTGTAACAGTCATATGATATGTATCACAACATGCTGGTAAACCTTTCCTGCAGAGGTCAACTTTTGCTTTTTCTTCTTTTTTTTTTTCTTTTTTTGGTGTTGATGATGTAGACTTCCCAACAGAACTTTGTTGCTTACTCTCTGAGTCAAAATGATGAAACCATGTCTCATTAACCATTATCACCTTGTACAGAACCCTTGCCATCTTTAGTAACCATCCATTGAAGCTCCCAGCAGATCAACATTTAAACTTGCTGTTGCTCAGGTGTGAGTAGTCTTGAAACCCAGCATGCACAAATAATACATGTCATATGCAAATGGCATGGAGAATACCATGCATGCTTCCCACTGATATTCTCACCATCTTTGTCAATTGGCTTCTGTTATATGACAAGCTTCTTCCACGATTACAGAAGCAATTTTTATGGTTTCTGTGGTAGCAGCAGTGGTTGGAGCTCCAACACCACCGATTGTTATGATGGGATCACATCCATCTTTAAACATTCAAAACCACCTGTGAGCTGTATCATATGGAAGCGTAGATTCACCATACGCCTCTTAACATTTCATATGCTTCGCTGGGTCTTTTCTTGAGAAAGAAATGAAATTTGAGAGCAGCATACTGTTCCTCGCATGTCACATCCATTGTTACACATGTGAAACTGAATGGGCATAAACTTGGCTGACCACCAAGGTCACACTGTGTGCACGAGTTAACTGCGTAGTTGCTATGCGATGCAACTTGGTTTGGTCTTAAATTCTGCAGCTCAGCTAGAAAGAGCAATCCATACAGTTCATGAAAAATTTATCATTCTTTATTGAACAGCTCTTGTAATATTATTACACAGATTAAAAGGTCTCTCTCTCTCTGCTACACATTAAAGATGTGTTCTTCTACATTACTAAACATATACTGGAGGGCTGTCCTTGCAAAGCTTTTATAATAAGCCTGTTACAAATGCAAAATGAAAACACAGAACACTTCATGAGAAATATGCTGCACATCTACCTGAGACCAGCAAATTAAATTTGAATGAAAAGGTGAATAAAGCCAAGACCCTGAGATTTCAGAAACTAGTTTTCCAGGAATTTACTTATCAGATCTACTACACACTTTTTTGAAGCAAAGAGTAGCATAATTAAAGAATTCATGCGTATGCAAGGCAAAAATAAAAAAAATAATAATAAATAAATAAATATATATATACACACAGTCGATTCCGGTTATTTGGGACACATCAGGACTAGTGCATTTTGGCCCAATTAAGCAGCTGCCCCAATTATCCGAAGTTTCATGAAATTTATCCGAAGTTTTTAAAAAAGTTAAAAATACAATGGACCCCCGCTTTACAGTTGGTTTACTACACAATCAAATCACATTACGATGGAGTCACCATAGTAAAGTACCGTTCACTATACGATGTGTAGTAAGAGCCGGTCATTGTGATCACGTATGTGAATTGAATTCTAATTCTATTAAACAGTGTATTTTTGAACATTTATTGTGAACTGTAAAAAATTTGTCATTAGAATTAAAAATAGAACTAAAATTCTATTATTAAAATAGAATTTTAATTCTATTGAACGGCAATTCTAATTAGCAAAAATAGGAGGAATATTATCCACAGGCTATAAAAGTAAAGAAATATTAAGCACAAATTTACCCTTTATTACCTTACCAATTAAAAAATCGAATGATACGTGATAATCGGAATAATTAATACATACTGTAATATGCACATACTAATTTACATTTCTGTTGACTGACATTTGTGGGTGAGGGTTAAAATTTAAAACAGTAAAAAGATAAGCAATCAATAACAAAGAACACACACACATAAATTTCAAGTAACACGATATGCGCAAGTGAGAACAGAGTAGAAGTGTAAACACATTTCACCATAATAACCCACAGAATTCCAGCTTTCGGTATTATCACAAATTCAATAAGATCGAGTTTACTATCCGTTTATGATAGATTGGACCAACAGAAAAGCCAAATAAATAGGTGACTGCTAATTGTTTTATGGTTGTGACCTCCAGAAATCCAACCGAACCACATGGTACGGTCAGAGACAATCGTAGGGTAATCTCCAGTGCTACGATCTTCCACCCCGATTAAACAGCATGTTGTCCCAATTAAGCGAAGTAAACCCTGGCTATTTTCTCGATTGGGTTCTGTTTTTTTAAGATTTTCCCCAAATAAGCGGCTACTCTGATTAACCGGTGGCCCAAATAACTAGAATCCACTGTATGTATATACAGGGTGATCAGGAGGAATAGTAAATATTTTGGGAGGTTATAGTATCTATTATTCTGAGTAAAAAAGTTCATATAAACGTGCCCAATTCGCAATGGATACAGAGATACAGCTGTTTGAAACTGGTGTGCACAAAGCCATTATGAGAGGTATTAAAGAACGATAAATGACTTATTATTTTTATGTATTGACTTTTTGAATGACACAAAACACAAATAATTGACAAATTTTTTACAGTTCACAATAAATGTTCGAAAATACCATCACCAACCTCAATGCACTTTGCAACTCTTGTGATAATATGGCGTGTTGTTCTTCTGAGGTCGTCTTGGTGTTCCTTTACGAGGGCAGCAGTATCCAAAATGCAAGCGAGCAATACGTCTCTTGTCTTCACCTTTTCTTTGTATACTGCACATTTCATCCATGCCCACAAACAAAAATCTAACGGAGTGAAGTCTTGGAGACTTTGGTGGCCAATGAATGTGACCACTGTTGCCAGTCCATCGTTCAGGGAAAGTTCGATTTAGATATTGTATCACCAGACAGGTATAATGTGCAGGAGCTCCGTCATGCTGAAAATACATAGCAATCCTTGTAGCCAAGGGAACATCCTCCAATAGTAGTGGAAGTTAGTTTTGCAGAAATTCTAGGTAAATGGGCCCTGTAAGATGATTCTGTAACACAACAGGCCCAATCAACTTATTTTGATGATACCGCACCACACATTTACAGAGAAGCGATGATGAAAATTTGTTTCTGCAGTGGCCTTTTGATTTTTTGTCTGGCCACCTATGAGAGTTATGGGTGTTGTTGATACTGTCATGAATGAAAGTAGCTTCACTGCTGAACAATATTAATGGAATTAAATCGGCAGTTAGCATTTACCCACTGACAAAATTCCAATCGCTCAGCATCATCTCCTGGTTGAAGGTGTTGCACCCATTGTATGTGAAATGGATACAAGCCATGCTCACATAATGTTCTCCATACTCTTGTCGGTGGAACACTGATACACGTAGAAATTCTTCATGTGCTAATAGTAGGACTACGTTCTACTGACTGAAGAATGTGTTCTGTTTCATCCACATTTTGTTCATTTGCACATTCAGAAGAAATATGGGAACTGTACCAGTCTCGTGCAGTTTGGTGTATACGCTCTTGAATCCGTTATTCTCGACAAGCAGCAGTAGCACTTCCATCACAAAAACCATAGACAAACACTATATCAGCATATTCAGCATGTGTGAAGATGTGCAGCATTCTTAACAACACTTCTAACACCAAACAGCATCAGGTTATAACTGCTTATTAGTCACATCTGATTCAGGAAGCTGTCTTTGCGTATCCATTGAGAATTGAACACATGTTTATATGAACTTTTTTTACTCGGAATAATCGATACTATAACCTCCCAAAATATTTACTATTCCTCCTGAATATATGTGACAATAAAAAATAAGAAAAAATGAAGAGAAAATAAAACAGAAAGGACAAACATGACATAAGTTAAATTACAAATGCAAATTAAATTAAAAGTAAGTTAGCAGAATGGACAAGCCTCACAAGATGCAAATATAACACAAGCTAGTTCAATACATCAGACACAATGAAAAAACTAAATTGGGAGGAGGGGACTAAATTAAGAATAAGGGTGTTGCAGAAGGAATAAGTACCAAACAATTTAGAATAATTAATAGCCAATATGGCAAATTCTCAAGCCAATTATAATCAAATTTAGACTGGTGCCCCTTTATATGCTGAAACCAAATGATGTAACATATCACTAGCTAACCAACTTCGGGAACATGACCACATTAATGAACACTGAGTACCATCTTGTCAGAAGGCCACAGGATAGTCAATAGTTAATGATGTCTATTGTCAACTTACGATTTGCATCAGTAAACAAATCAGTGCATTAGATGGCAACTGACAATCATTCTATCAGTTCTGCCAATTCAAGATTATATTGCATTGGCCCTTAGTGGTGAAAAAACCATAGTAACTGATAGTAGCTGAGATCCTTCACAATGCAGCCAATCTCTGCTAACAAAAAACAAAGATAATGCCAATATAAAACTTATATAGATGACAGCATGAGTGTGTTTAACATCTAAGCCTACTACTACAGTATTACACAAATGACAATTAAAAATAATAATTTAGAGAAAATAAAAGTAAAAATAAATAAAGAACAAGCATTGCTCAAGCAATTATGTGACAAGTTGCTCTTCAGTTGTTTGGATGTCAAATCAGTCAGAATTCTTCATCCATTTTCAGAAAATTGATTAAACTTTCTTAAACTAAATTTTACACACCAGTTGAGGCTGACTTTAAAATAAACAAGGTGAAATTCCATATGTTCATCCATCTTTTATAGTGATGATTGCTTGTAACATGTCTCCAACATATTATATCCATGACAACACTGAGTGAGTGTAAATTTGTTTGACTGAAGAACAAATGAGATGGAAGAGAAAATTGGTTCATTCAGTTATTGTAGTGACTTTCTATTTCCAGCATACTAGAGGGCATTATTATTATTATTATTTTTTCTTACCAAAGCCTCAAGTTTTTGTGTTCCAGTTGTTTTGTGCTTATACTCTGGGACAACCATGTAAGGCTAGTTGAGTCCACAAGATAGATATAAGAGCATACTGTATTTAGTAGTCATGCAGGCTTGAACCATGGTTACCCAAAGCATGTATACTTACATATCCTTCTGCTTGACCACTCAGCCTTTTTTTTTTTTTTTTTTTTTTTTTCATTCCACAGAACAAACAAATTGGAAAAAATTATACAATTTGCACACGATATACTAATGCCACATGGCCTTTGCTATCTCAGCACTTATTATAAACAACCAACTCTCTGCATGGTTTATATGGTTTATAATTCACTATAAGCTTCATAAATTTTTAGTTCTCTGCCCTGATCACATTATATCTGCTTATTCTATAACAAATTATCTCCATAAATAGATATAATGTGTCTTACTTTAACATCCATTTTAGCTGTTTGTTCTTTAGTGCCTACTCAAAAATTAACCCCATATATAACTTTTGACCCATACATTTAATCAATTAATTATTGTTTAGATTAATCCAACATTTTGCATGATGGTATAAAATCTGCAATAAGAATCAGTGTCTACTTTTCTTATTTCTGCTCTTTGTTTTTTTTTTTTAGTTTACATTGTGACATTTTCTTATGTTGCGCAGTAAACTAAACAGAATGGTAAGCATAGCACTGTACTAATGTTGAATGTCACAAACCCAAAACCCACAGGCATAGGTGACAATTTGACATCACTTTTATTGATGCTGTGTGTGTGTGTGTGTGTACATGGGAGGCTTTGACTATGTGACTGGGTCATTCCTTACCGCCTGTATAATACCTGTTTATACAGGTTTATGCCTGTATAAGTTTATTTTTTGAGAATTCCAAAAATATCTCTCAACAAATTCCATGAGCTGTTCTTGTCTGATGAAGAAAATTAAACAAATTGTTGGGTTTTAAAAGGTGAGCAACCATCTATGTTCATCTAAAAATATGTGTAATAAGTCATAAATATATTGGTATTTATTCGTGTTATTCTAACCTTATGCATGTGCCTTTACTCCACGTTTAAGATTTTATACACAATGTATAAGTTGATCTTAAAATTTTGGTGATTTTGTAGTGTTTTAAAGGTCGACTTTATGCTAGAATACATTAGTAAATTCATAAATATTGCTGATGGGTTTAGTAATTGGAATTTTCTAAGTTGGAAATTTTATCTTTCTTTATTTTCTGTTAGTATACCAGTAAACTAAACCTCTTATCATTATATATAGATAATTATCCAGATTCTCACATCGTATAAAAAGTTTTAATTTGAAATGTTGTATATTCCTGTAAGGGGGACAGTTTAGTCTGATAACAGTAGTTTTTGAGTAAAAATAAATAATTTTTAATTTTTGCCAACCAAGTAAAATTAAATAATATATTTTAGCATTAGCAAAGGCCCATGATGCAAGAAAGCAAGCTTATATAGCATTTTAATGAGAAAAAATATATTAATGAATAACATTGAAACAAATATATAAATGGCTATCCTTAGTGTATGTTATTCACTCTTTATTTTCTGTCTACTGCCTATTTTATGCTTCCCTCCATCATGCTGACAAATTTTTAGGAACAATCACTTAGTATAAACTATTCACAGCTACCACTAATTTGGAATCAGTGCAGAATACAGATGACCGACAATGGTTCATGATATTTAGCAAAGAAAGTACTGCTAATTATGCACCACATGAGAATAATATTCAGTTTACATTCAATTGTGTTAAGAAATTACCAGCCATCAATTGATAAATTCTTAAAAATGGAGATTTCCTTATTCTACACATTGTGTGCAACCCAGCATGAAAGCCATTTGCACAATCCATTACAAGTAGTGTGTTGCGAATAAAGTATCATGAATTTCTATCCTTACTGGCAATATCTTAACAGAATTCTTATGTTAATTCACAAAGAAAACTAGGATCTTTATCAGATGATAAAATAAATATTGCTATATTAGTATCAGCCATATGATGCATGGGAGTACACACTTTTTCTGCTGGAACAACGGGGGAAAAAAAAAAATATATATATATACTCCCTACATGTTTTCTCCTCGAATGACCTTTAAATTTCCCCAACCTATCAAACTCAGCAACTCATGGAGTTGGCTTATTCTGGTAATTAATAACTTGCTGGCTGAAAGAAAATTTCTACAATCCCTCTATACCTTTAAAATTTCTCTCTCATTAATTTTACTATCACCACTAAGATATCTCTAGCCTACATATTCAAAGCAACCTCATATGGTACATTTTTAACAATCTCCCTAGTTTTTGAACCTTCACAGGTGCTTTTGTGGATAGCACAGTTGGTAGAATCACAGTCCTCTCCACACCAGGTGGAAAAGGCCCGAGTTTGAATCTTGTTGAATGGATTTTTTTTCACAAAATGACCAAGTTAGTCTGTCTCAAGCAAGGTTAGCATGGTTTTTTCCCTCCCTTATCATTATAAAACTTGGGTTTTTTGTGCAGCAAACAGAAAATCGACCACAGAACACACACAATATATATATATATATATACAGTATGGCCTTTTTTTGCTGGCACACCTGAAACCATACAACAACGAAAAAATCTTCACAGGGAGTTGTGTGGTCTCCATTCTTGAACACAGCATTCCAAATGCAGTCTCGTCATTATCTTATACAGTAGGGTTATGGCCTCCCTATTCTTACAAGCAAATGCTTAAAATGCTTGTTAAAATCATCAGGGCACTTCTGCCTGTCTACACTGCATGGAGAACTTCATGTCTGCCTGAATTGTAATTGCCAAACCTCTGTCCTTCTCCTCTACTGTCTTTAATTCAGCTGCTCCTAGTGTACGTTATTACCTAATTAAGTCTAAAATCTTGCATTTTGTATCATTAGATCATGGTTTCCACTTTTCTAGCCATGCCTGAAGCCTATCCAAGTCATCCTGAAGGAGCACTGCTTGTTACCGATCATTAACCACCCTCTTCATTTTGATAACATCTGCAAATTTTGACAGCTCATCCTGTATCCTTTCATCAGTGTTCTCTAAGAAAATCGGAAACAATTCCTGAGGGATCCCACTACTAACGCTAGACCGGTATGAAGAGTGTCCATTAATCATAGCCTCCACTGCCTGTTTTTAGTCATCCCACATATACAGGTAGTTCTCGACTTGGAGTTAATTCATTCCTAGTATGCGCTTGTAAAGTGGGAATTTATTTCCCATATACATAAGGTTTAAAATAGGGGTTACGTTCTCAACAATGAACTTAGTAAGCTAATTAGTTTGTTTAAACAATGATTGATTTATCAAAATAAATGAAAATGTAGCCTGTAAAATCAAGCAAATTATAATAATTGAGAAATTCTTTACGACTTAAAAAATGTTTATTTTTATTATTAAAGAATTCTTCATCATCATCGACTAAATCCATACTCGTTGATCACTCGTTGGTTTGTTGCACAAGGAGTCGTCATCTTCAGAAATGTTTCAAGAGGTGTTTGTTTCCAAGATAATCTTCTCTTTTAATTATAAATTTCACGATTGCATGCATAAGCATTTTTTAACGGCACACACAAATTACAACTAACATGATTTGCGTGGAGTAACAAGTTTACAAAGCTTTAAAAAAAAGGAATGAAGAGAAGATTCTGAAAATTTATTTATGTTTTTTATATGATCGAAGATTTCAGTAAAGGGGAAACATTTCGCCATAATAACATAAAAAACCACACAATTCCAGCAATCGGTATTTTTGCAAATGCAAGAAGATCGAGTTTACTACCAGTTTATAATTCACTGCAGTAACAGAAAAGCCCAATAAACCAGAAAGTGCAAATTGTTTTATGGTTGCGACCTCCAGAAATGTGCTTTAGAAAAATATCACAAAGGCGTTTAAAATTGGTTCTTATAACGGAACATAATGATAAAGATGAAAGCGTAGTGCATTTTAATGATTTGAATTGGTAACTAATACAATTTACAAACTATGCTCACAACCTTTTATATGGCCTTAAGGCCACACTCATGACCTTAAAAATGACATTTTAGAGAGATAAATAGCTTAGTTATACAGCGAAAATTTCAATTTCTGAGATCTTGAAACGAATTGCCAAAAAACAATGTGTTATTGGGTTCACATTACGATATTTTAATCATACGATGGTGTCTCTGGAACTGATTAATATCGTAAAGTGGGGTACACTGTATTGTATAGCTGCTACGCACGTGGTTTGGAATATGGTATTTATGAATGTTTAACATTCATGTTTTGCAATTAATGTTCATATTTTTGATTTTGTTGATACTTGGAAAAAAAGTGAGAACTGCCTGTGTGTGTGGGGGGGGGGGATGTTAATTCATCTTGGCTGCATAAATAGAGAAGCTAATAAGAATATATATATACTTTTTGTATTTTGTATACATATTGAAAGTTATAATTATGTTTCATAATGGGAGGCAAAATTAGGATAGAAATATACTCCTGCCCTCATGTTACACTAACAGCCCAGAGTGTGGAAAATTTTAGTTGTAGGAAAGTAAACAGTGTATGATTGAAGAATATAAAGTTGGTGCTCGGCAGGGGTGGACCGTTAACTTTGGAGGTCCTGGACTAACACTGTTTGGGGGTCTACCCAATTAACCCAAGTTTGGGTTAGTTGTGGCGACTCATTCGCCATTTTGTCGAAAACTTTTTTTTTTTACCCTTTTTTAAATAGGAAAAATTATAGGCAACAGACATTGAAGAACTTTTTTATTCTATTTGATGCACTTGGATATATAAATTTTATATACAGTTATAATGAAAAAAGGTTTTGTATACATAACAAACATCAAATAAATAAAAAATAAAATGTATTAAATATTACTTTTAATAACAAACAAAAAGACGAAACAAATTCTCAGGTCAAGAATAAAGACTAAGAAAAAAAAAAACAAAAATAATACTTATTCTTAAAAATAAATTAAATAAAACATTCTAGGAGTTATATAATGTAAGTATTTTTAATACATTAAAGACATTTAAAGAGTAACTCTTCTGCATTTTTGCGCTGCAAATTCTTTTATTTGATCATCACATTGTAATTCTTTGGTTAAATCACAGTTTATGTGATTTAACTTAGTCTGTAAATAGGATTTTAACTGAATGCATTCATTGACTAAATGTTCGTCTATGTCATCCGAATAATAAACAACAACATTACGTGCACTTTCCAAGTCAATATTTTCGATATTAATGTCTTGCAAATCCATTAAAAATTTGAATCTTTTGCTAAATTCCCCATAGACATGGCCTCTTCTGTATAAATCCATAATCAACTTATCTAATGCAACGTTTAGCGTATCCCATTTAAATTTTTCTGCTCCATTTAGTGAAACTTTCTGTGTAGATTTTGAAGTAATACGTCTCTTTTTTTAAATCACTGTATTCTTTTTCCACACTAGTACTTAATTTTTTGGCTGTCTCCTCATATTCGTTTAGTTTCTGATCTGATTGTTCTCGTGTGTTGCTCACAAACACTTCTAATGATGTAATTAATTTCTCACCTTCACATACTAAGCCTGGGGTCTGCACTGTTTTGTTAACTAAATTGAATCTCTAAAATTTCTTCCCAAAAACAGTTAAAATTGCAGTTTCAAGTTTCGCCAAATTATTATATAAATTCTGTGCCTCTCGCCCGTATTGCCACTAAATGTTTTTAATATGTTAATGATATCACGTAACTATTTTTTAAAGCTCTAACAGCATCATAGTGACAAAACCATCTAGTCTGGCTTAAACTTTTTATTGAAAATTTTAGTTTTGTTTCACGATTTAGAAGCTCCCACCTATGGGTAGTTGCAGAAAAGAAAACTTGTATTTGTTGCACTACTCCAAAAAAGTTCACAATTTGAGTTGCAACTTTAACTGCTTTCCCACCAACTAGATTTAGGGAATGTGCAGCATACGGCATCAGCGCATTTATTTTTTTGTTTGAGATGTGCTTGTAAGCCATTGTATCGGCCAGACATATTTGCAGCGTTGTCAAAAGACTGTCCTCTACAATTATCCAGTGGCAGTCCATTTTTTTCTAGAAATTCTTGTAAGGAATTGAATAAAGATAAGCCACTGTGACTACTAATTTTGATGAAAGATACACATCTTTTCATACACTTTTCCCTCAAAACAATATCATACTATAATAGCTAGTTGGTCATTGTGGGACAAATCTGGTGTCGAGTCCATCACAATTTAGTAGTACTTTGCATCGTCACTGTTTATTTCAGCTGTAATTCTTTTTATTACTTGTTTTCCCATAATCTCTATTATTTGTTCATAAACTGTTTTTGATAAGTATGAAGTGAAAGGCTTTTTGTTGCAGTTCTCGTTGTTGGATATGTTCGCGCATGAATGGATTGAACTCTGCTAGTAATTCCAAAGCCCCCATAAAATTACCATTGTGCAGAGAGCCAAATATTTCATCGTGACCTCTGAATGCTAAGCCCCTTACACTTAAATATTTCACCACTGCAATAACACGTTTTAGGACATTGTGGTAATATTCCATATCTTTTCTTAGTTGCTCCTGCAACTGCTTGTCAATAATAGACTTATTTTCTTTACATGTTAACCATACTAACAATGATTTCTTATGTTCATTAGAATTTTCGTGACTTTCTAAACAAGGTCCTATATGTTTCCAGTCAGAGAATCCAGTTGTGTATTGAGAAGGGATTTTAGAGAAAAGTTTGCAGACTAGACAAAAAACACTTCCCATACTGGTAGAATAGCACAACCAAGATCTTTCCAGTAATTGACCATTTTTAATTTTTTTCATAAAGTACTTATTTGAAAACGATCTGTTTTGTTCTTTGTAACTTCTTATTGAAACTGGATATATATTTTTTGGATCTTTATTTTGGAAATAAGTCATTTCATGTGAGAGACATATTTAGTGATTAATAAAACTATCATTTAACTGTGTAGGCCACAAACCTACGTCAACATATTTAGCAAGCAACTCTGCATTTTCTAAAGCCTCTTCTGCCATTTTATCACTATCTTCTTGCAAAACAGCAACAGAGACTTCAGAGAACTGGTCGTCGTCTAGGTCTTGTATATTTTTGTCTGGTACTGAATATCCGTCAATGTCAACATTGTTTTTAGAGGTTCTCGGATGTGATTCTAGTTCTAGTAATTCTTCGTTATTGTTATATACATTTTATTGTTTTTTCTCTTTCTCTTCGGTTAAGTTATTCTCTCTTTCGCTTATTACTGCACCTATATCGTTTAGATTCTCATTTTTATTTTCCAATACAAAAATATTTGAAATTTTGGAACATTTGCTTCTTTCTTTTTCTCTATTTAATTGTATTTTTCGTTTTTCAGCTCCTCTTTTATATTTCCTACCAGACATTTTTTTAGGTATTTATTTAATCTGAAAAGAAATAAAAAAAAACCTAAAAAAAAAACAATCCCCCACCATATTAGGTTAGTTGTCATTGTCAAGTAGGCAAGCTTATAGCTTACGCTGCTTACTAGTGCCTACCGCTTACTTCAAATAAATGGTGTCCAGTTATTTTTATTATGGCTCATTTCGAGGAAATGCAAAAAACGATTGAATTTACGTGCCGACAAAAGATTTCCATAGAATGATTTAACTTATATTTATTTAGTATTTAGTAAACTTTGCCGATACTTACCAGTTAAGAAACGAAGCACCTGAACACTTCACCGAACAAATGACTATTTAATATTCAGCTATACTGTACTATACATAACCTCAAATGTCAGACGGTGAGAGCTACACTAAGCTAACACGCTTTAGAGGGGCTAGACTTGCACTCCCATTCCAACATTGCCACATTATTTGCATAATTGACGAATGACAAAGTATATTTTGATTTTACCGACTACCAACAGAGGCGATAGAAGACAGAGCCGTGTTTACTATTTACTGTCATTTAAAACATTGATATTTGATTTTTATTCAAATCCAATAGTGTTGCAAACCAACGATTTAAACTTTATCTAGGTACGAAAAAATTTTGTATAATTTATTTTTTCTTAAATTTTAATTTAAATTGTTTTTATTTTTATTTTTTTGACCGTGAAGGGGGCCCTTTGATTGAACGGGGCCCTGGGTTGCAGCCCATGAAGACCATGCCTAAATCTGCCCCTGGTGCTCGGGTTATCTAGGAGCACAATTTCCTGTCTGTGTTAGTAATGGCCCTGGACATGGACACTAACATGGATGGGAAATTGCACTCCTGGATAACCCGAGCATCAACTTTATATTCTTCAATCATATACTGTTTACTTTCCTACAATTTTCCACACTCTGAGTTATTAGTGTAATACGAGGGCAGGATTGCCTATTTATATCCTAATTACTTTCCACCACTGCCTCCCATTAGGAGAGCCAGACAATGACTTATAACCATAATACACAATATGTATACAAAATATAAAAAATATATATATATATGTATGTATGTAAAGCAACCTCCTGTATGCAAAAAGTCAAATTTCTTGTTAGCTAAAGTTAAAATAAACAATCTAAAAAGTTATTTCCAACATCCACCTCATGAATAACTCAAAATAGCTAATCAAATTAGTTAAACAAGGTTTCCCCTTTATGTTTATTGTTTTTTCACATCTATCGTTTTTCAAACTTTACTTCGGAACCTCGTTCCTTCTGACATTTATTTAGAATGTTTTGCATCCTTGAGAGTCAGCGTTTTTAAATTTTTAGAGTTTCATATTTTACTTTTAGTTAGTTTCTTTTAGTTTCTTTTCAAAGTTTGATAGTTATGCCTGTCATATACAGTTTCAAAGCATGGGATTAAATGCGCAAAAAAGCATATCAAGATTAATTTTAATTAATTCTTTTTCTAACTATGTGAGGAAAAAGGAATATAAATTTAATGCTAGACAAATAAAATAAAATTACTGCTGCAGTCAAATCTGACCCGATTAGGTTTTTTCTATATTTTTTTAAAAAAAGTATAGAAAAAGCCTTAATGTCTGCACTACTATAGTACTGTGGGTGTTATTACTTCTGAATCAATGTTCTTTAAACTAATAGCACTATTAAAGTGGAGACACAACAGTTTTGTAAATAATAGGTCTGGCTTAAGTGAAAAACTATTCAAAAATGTTTATATTTTTATTAAAATTTAAAAGTTTATTTGATAAATAATCTTGACAGGCTCAACAAATAGTGGCAGTTATTGTATTATAAATAAATACTGGTTGATTTTAATCTCTTATTGGCATTGTAATGTATATTTTGATATTACTTGAAATTTGAATCTACAAACTCTTAGGAAGTGTTGTTTTTGAGCCATTTCATTAGATATAAAAACAAAATAAATGTAATTCACTAGAGGCTTAATGCATAACATGCATGTTATAATGAGAGTGCACTGGTTGTTAAACAATATTGGTGTTATATTTCATAAAATTTCAAAAAGCTTCCCTTGTTGAAAGCAGATTTCCTTTCCACTTCAGATAACTTCTTAAAAAAACAACAAAAAAAAAAATTTTATGTGTTTTAAGAAGTTGTATACCAACTTGATTAACTCAGTAATACCTAAATTTCATTCCATTATTTTACTTTTGAAATCTGTGCATAAGGTTTATTTTTTTTAAATATATTTGCATATGTTGTAGTGGTTGTTAAAATTTCTGTTTGTCTGAAATAAAGTTAATTAATATGAAGGAAAATATATTCACCTGTAATAAACATTCCTTGCAGTTGCATCTGTGTTGACTGATAGTTCAGCATCCCAAATTATTGTTACATGAAAATAATGGATTGCTTTTTACTAGATTTTTACATTGTTGTCTAAACTGTATTCTTCCCTCTGAATATTTAAAAATTTAGCTTTGATAAAAAAAAATAAATAAATAAAACAGGATTTGTCACTCAGCGAAATTTGTTAAAATGTCATGTCAGATTAGCCACATCTCTTGTCTGTATATATATATATATATATAAAGGCAGTCTTGCTGTATTTTTTTATAAACTTGTACATTTTGTTTTTCATTAATTTCTGGAGCTGTATCTCTGTTTATTGAGTGACAAATGCCAAGTGTGGATACTGATTGATATATATATATATATATATATATATATATCAATGTATGTATGTGTGTGTGTGTGTGTGTGTGTATATATATGTGTGTGTATATATATATATATATATATGTATATATATATATATATATATATAATTTTTTTTTCCATACAGATATTGGTGATGGAATAGTCGCCATTCTCCCATTGTCTTGTATTGTGTTTAACTTGAAATATTGCAGTTGTAAATAAATACTGGCAAAAGTCTTGTGTTTTTTTTTTTTTTTTTTAATACGTTTGTAGTTCATTTTACCTTTACAATTGCAATTTATTTAATTATACATATAAAGATAAATGGAAACCAGTGGAAAGTAATGAAGAAACTTCCCTAATGATATCCATTTACACACACACACACACACTCATTTATTGCAATAAAATCGATAAGTAACAATAGGCATTACCACCCCACAGTACTAGAGGATTTACAAATAGATAAACAAACAAAATTAAAGATAAAATCTTATTGCATCATTGAGCCAGGTGTCAATATCAATACTGTGGTCATTCAGTAACTGTTCCTTCATCAAGGAAGACTGTTTGCCTTTTTAATTTTGGGAAAAATAGACAAGGAAGGACAATCACAGTTTCATTGCTGATATTTTTTAATGCATGAAAAGTCAAACTGTAGTTTTTTCCCTACAAGGATTTTAATGGTCAACTTTACCGCACAATGGATCTCCAGAGGTTTGTTATATTTAACCTGGCAGTGGTCATTGGGGACCTGTCATGTCCAAAACATTTTTTTTTTTTTTTTTTTGATTCAAGCTTAATGACAAACTTTTTCTACCTTCCTAAATTTAGACTTTGTTTTATTTGAGTTGTTTTTGTAGGTGATATTTCATGATTTTCACAGATTAATTAGGTGAAAGCACCTTTGTGACCCTTTATGTAACTTTTTTTGGCCTGAGGTGCATAATACCTCACAGATCCTGCTCAGGTATTTCAATTAGGTCGAATGAATGTCATTAAGTTCAGCATTATGCACTAGTTCCATCCTCTCACTTGCTAAATATAGCATCGTCTTGGCTTTAGGAGGAATATTTTATGACTTTCCTTGTGATTTCTTTCCCCCAATCTCTTTCATAATCATTCCATGAACTTTTTACAACTTCATTATTCATAATCCTCCAGTTAACAAAATTGGCTGCAAATTTCGGCTTACATAATATATGCTCAGAAATATATACACAAATGTAGTTTTAAAATTTCACACTTAATAGTTTTCTAAACTTAAAAAGGGAAGAGTATGTTTCATGGTTTTATTTTTAAAATGACTTCTTTTTTTTTTCTAAACATTTTTTTTTTTTTTTTGGTTTTTTTAAAATGTAAAGAAGACAGCACTTTTTAAATATTTAAAGTTTTAATTAAAAATTAAAAAGTTACACTAGTGTATAAACAGGTAAAATAGTAGTGTACAAAAGTTCTGTAGTGTATAATGAAGAAAAGATGAAATATTGGTATGCAGCAAGCAGAATTCAAAAAAAATTAAAAACTTTTCTCCATAAATAATAAACAAAATTGGGCACCTGTTAGGTATCACATGACCCCATTGAAACTTTTTGGGGGTGCAACCACTGACAAATTAAATGCAATTGTTGCTTCTTTTGAAGTACAATCTTTGTGATGTTTACACAATAAATAATGTTTGTTTTTAAATTAAAAAATATCTTTCCTGCTTAAATAAGTAAATTTATATACATGTTTATATCCCACCATCCTCGGTCTGTCTTTCTCCCTTACCAGTGAAAAAGTAAAAATATGCTTCCTTCATTCATTGTTTTCAAATTTTCCTGGTTGGCATTTTTTTTTTTTTTTTTCCCCAAAATTAACCACCTCTGAGGACTACCACTAAATATATTATACAGCTTCTGTACAACACCAAAAAACGTTATTACTTCAGGACAACATTCTGTCACATGAACGCCACAGAGATTCAAACTGTGACAAGCACAAGGAGAAAAAATGGTCATGGGATTAATTTCCAAAATTTGAGCTTGAATGCCCTTGTATGCTCCACTCATATTAGAGCCATCATTGTATCCTTGTGCGTGGCACTCACTTTTTGGGATATTACATTTTTTAAGTGTTTCAAGAATTAAATTTGTAATGCTGTCTCCTGTTTTCTTACTGCAATCTACAAATTCCATGAATCTTTCAAAGATTTCATATTCATTTGTTTCTTTGTTTGCAAGAACATAATGCAAAATGAATATCCTTATAGGCAGAATCTGGTGTTGCATCTACAATTATAGAAAAGTATTTTGCAACTTCTCTTTCCTTTAAAATGCAGCTAAGAACATTTTCAGCACAGCACAGCACAGAATAAATTTGTTTTGAATTTCAACTGACGAATAATGAACCTTCAATCTTTTCTTTTCAATTTGTTATTCTTTCACTTTTTTCAAATGCTCTTCAAGGAGAGGATCATAACAACTCTAGCATTCCTAAGAAATTTCCATTTCTTGAATCACCAATCAAGTTGCTGCTCCTCCTAAAAGCTAATCCACATTTGGAAAGAAACAAAACTACATCCAGATATCGCCGTAGTAAGTCTTTCCATACTTGCATTTAACATTTTATTTTGTGCAATAACAAACAATTCACTGTTGTGTTTTTATTCAGATTTTTTTGTAAATTTTGCCACTCTACATAACACGCTCTGTGATTGTTACTGTTTTCATGATCAGGTATTCTATCATAGAGCTTTTTATAGCTTTTGGAAGGTCCCCAGCCAATTTCTGTTATAAAAATAGATCACTGTAGTTCAGGTAATTTGCTAAATAGACACGGAAAGCAGAATAAAGCTTGTTTGGTTTTACTCCAGGCTAGCCAGTCTCGAGGAACTACTTCATTATTCCTTAAACGACAATTCAGCACATACACGGAAATTTTATTTCCATCGTGGTCAGGAGGAAAATTTGTTGGGTATGGTTCTGGTCCCCGTCAAACAGAGTATTCTATTTTGTTGGTGGTGAAATATGATTTTAGAAGACTGATATCAAAATTTCTCGTTATTTTGTTTATTTTTGGATGTCAGCAATGTTATTTCTGTTAAGCAAGAAGCAGAACACAGTTCAGTTGCATCAGATTTACTTCCTCCTGCAGCTGCAGATGAGCTTGGTCTTGGTGATTTAGATTCAGCAGATTGTTCAATTTCATACTCAAATTTAATTGATGCACAAGACCCACTTACATTATTATTGTTTTCTTCTTCGATTGACATATTTTCAGGCAAACAAGAAATAGTAACCCCAAGGCTTTGAAGAGTTCTTCAACCTTTAACAGCTTTCTCTTTTGCATCTCATTCTCTTCTTTTTTGTGCTTCGGATTTATGAAGGTAATTCATAATGAAGGGTTGAACGACAACAAACACAACCGAAGGTTTAAAACACATTATGAAATTTATTTTAATAATAATTATAATATCACATATTTATAAGTTTACCTTTTACAAAAATATGAAAATCAGAGAAAGAAAATATACTTTCAACTTCACAACAAGAGTAACAAGGATATGCATTCACTGACATAAAATAAAACAAAATTGCACTGCTAAAATTGCATAACAACTAATGATTCATTAGTTGTTAGTTAAGTAACTGACTCAACTAACACGCACAAATTCAACGTAATGGTTGGCTTGTGCAATCTGTGTATGCAGCAAAGAGTATGATATGTCCACATGACGTGCCCGCTGTCCATGCGCAAGATACCAACAAACACCACAAAGGGACCGAAAATACTGATAACGGCTAAAAAAATTTTTTTATGGAAACCCTAAACATGAGAGGTATTAAAACCTATCGTACTTAGTACCGTGCTTGGGTTGGGAGTTGAGCAGACAAAAGGAGATATTTGTTGACATTGGACTTGAACTTCTGTAGACTGTAATTTTCAGGAAATACGTATGAAGGAAGGTTGTTCCAGAAAACGGCAGTTGAATGAATAAATGAGGAACATGAAAAGTTGGTTCTGTGAGTTTGAAGTTGGACAGTAAATGGATGTTGGCTACACATGTTCAGACTGTTTTGAGAGAGAGCCAATTCAGAAGAACAGTGCCCGTGGAAGTATCTGTAGAAGAGGCATGCAGCAGAAACAGTACGTCTATGAGACAGCGAGTGGAGAGACTGTTAGAGATGAATCATTAATTAACCTAACTGCCCTCTTCTGAGTGGAATCAAGAAGCCTGAGAGAGAGGTTTTGAGGACACCACCCCAGATGTAGAAACAATATTCTATGGCTGGGCGGATTTCAGATTTACACAGAGTGAGCAGCTGTTTGGAAGAAAAGTAATGCCGAGAGCGAAAGAGAAAACCAAGTTTTTTAGATGCAGAGGAAGCAATATTTGTAATGTGCTTGTGCCAAGAGAGATTAGAAGTCAAGATAATCCCCAAAAGAGATATATCATTTTGCCTAGAAATCGGAGTGTTACTAAAGATAAGCATAGCAGAAGAATCCTTTTTGTGAGATATATAAGACAAGACTGACTTAAAATATATAAACAAAATGCACAGTCAAATTGGGTTTGGGGCCCAGACCTATAAACACTGTTATTACAAGTATTACTGTGTATTATGATTACCAACAAAGAGATTAAGGAAATTATGCAACAAAATCACAAATAATAAAATTGGACAGTGATTTGTAAAAAAAGAATCCAGACACGGGCCCCAGGGATTTGTCCAGGCTTCCCCACTCTCGTCAGGCCTGATGAGCATTAAAAAAAGTGATTCCTCCTATTTTTCCTACAACAATGCCTTTTACATAAATTAATCCTCAATCATTAATTAAACACTTATTTTTCAAGGCACCATTTTCTTTGCACTTCTGCCATCTCTGGGTCAGACGCTGTATTCCAATCCTGTAAAGGTGCTTACTCTTGCTCCTGATGGGTTTGCAAACACTGTTTGAGCTGGTCATCATCCACAAAATGGGTTCCATGGAGTGCATCTTTCAGTAGGCCAAAGAGGATAGAAGGTGCAAGGTCTGAACTATGAGAGGGGTGAGGAAGAATGGTGCACCCCAGTTTTGCATCATGCCCAGGCTGGTGTGGGGTCATGCATTGTCATGGAGAAGCTCTTTAAGGTTTTGGCCCAATTAAACTATGAATGTGGGCTTTAAACTTTTTCAATGTTTCCACATCGATCTGAGTTGATTGTGGTGCCTCACTCCAACAACAGATGGAAATACCAAGGAAGACTCCATCTTTGTCCCAAAACACTTGCCATGATTTTACTGATAGAAGGCTAGTAGTATTGGAGGAGTATAGTAAAGTAACCGATTTTGCGGGGACGTCCCAGAAGGAGGTGGGTCCTGACAATGTGAACCGATTTTGTGGGGATGGAGGCTGGTCCCAATTTGGCAGGAACTGGTGTTTGGAAATAGTCTTGTTTTTCTCTCGGTAGATGGTGTTAGTTGTAATTTCAGAATTTAATTTTCAATTTATTTTTTGGGGCATCTGTCTGTGTTGCTTGTTGGGAGATTGAGAATAAAGGTGGTAGTTGAAGGTGACATCAAAAAGCTTGTGAATGTGTAAGGTTTGCGCTTTGAATTGTGGGTCTTAATTGGGAAGGTCTATTTTCTGGATGGTTATGCTGTGGTGGTTATTGTTATTTGGTTTTTAGGAGCATTAGCAACTAAGGCCGTATTGCTCCGGGAATATGCGGTGGTCATTCCCTGACCTTTTTGCGTCCTCCATATTTGGTGGTGACGGGCTCAAACCCCAGTCTAATCAAGAAGCATGTTCTACGCACTGCTGCTCCTTCCCACCTGGCTACGGAGGCGCCATTTATGCTGTGGGGGAGGGTAGTCTTCTGGGAAGTTTATTTTGGGGGTGGTTATGTTGTGGACTGCCGCATTGCAAATGCAGAACCTTGTTTGTGTGCAGGATGAAATACTTTTTTCTTGAAAGATAAAAAATTCCTTGGTGTTTTCGTCTGTTGTTGAGACCTGAAAATAAAATTATCTGTATTCTTAGTTTTTCTTCCAAAGTTCCACCTGTTCTTGAAAAGCTGAAAAATTAAACCTATGTGTTTCCTTGGAGTTTATCTGCAATAATTATGTTATTTTCTCAAAAACTGTAATTTGCAAGTATCAAGAACTACACAATTCGATTTTATTCTGGCTATATTGCTCTTTGGAATTAAAATGGATATTTTCCCCTTGAAATATATACAGATATATTTCTGTCGTCAATAGTTTATTTTTACATCTATATATAGGTGTAAAACAGTAATTATGTTTAGGAATCACAAGGATTGATAAAATTTCAAAAGCAAAGTTAACTTTACCACATTCAGCCCTTTTTTTTGCGCTTACCTGATGGGGAAATTTGAAAAATACAGTCGAAATTCTCGACCCTAACCACACACGAAAATCACATGGCGAATTATTCTCCTTAATGGCTAGATTTTAGTCCCTTTTCAGTTGATTGAATGTAAATGAGTTTACTTACATATTAACAGCAGAACAAATTCAATCTGCCTGGAGATACACTTTTGCTTGTGTTCAAAAACTTCAGCCGACAAGTACGAATTGGCCCCCTTTTGATTCAAACTGAGTTGAAAAGAACAGCAACAACATTCCAAGATTTTTGTCCTATTCTCATTGTTGAGTGGAAATGAACTCAGGTGTAATGAAAGTGGGTTTTGCACTTTTTCCAGAAAGAACCACACAAAAAATTATTTTCATTTTAACAGAATATGAATTTAGATCACAAGAAATAATTGCAGTTAGCAGAGCAGAAAATTTTTGTGAAGCAAGCTGTTTACATATTGAAATGATATAATACAAATTCCTTTTTCTTGTTAATTTTCACTGGTTATTTTTGAATATCAGGTTTAAATTTCACAAAACATGCCAACTAACAGCCGACTAACTCAGTTAACTAAGCTGATCATTTCTGCTTGGAAAAAGAAGTACTGAACATCGGTTTTGGGAGGTACCAATCCATTCGGCGAGGGGACATTTCCTGTTTGAAGTGAACATAAACACATTTTATGTTCAAGACGTGAATACGATTAATGATGGATCCAAATTGGGTAAAAGCTTTAAAAGTACAAAGCCTTTGTGTATGTGTGTGAAAACATTTTAATGTCTGATTCCACTGTACCTGCAAATGATTTCTGATTGGTTGAAAATATAACCTGATATTTATTTCCCTTCTTCGGAATGAAATTTATATGTATATTTTTTTCCCCATTGTCTGTAGCTACCTTTTTGAAAATCTAATATCATCAGTTAGCTTTGCTCTTGTTATTTGCACGGGGAAAACAGATGCATGTGTTGTGTTTATTTTGAATTTACAATGATATTTTTTTCTTCTATTTATTTTGACAGGTTAAATTCGAAATCACAAAGCTATCCAAGGGATAGCTTTGTGATTTCGAAGGGTTCATCGTATGGGTTCAACACACACAAGCAGATATTAGTGGAAAAAACTTATTATTAGTGGCGCCTTATAACTGCATTGCATTAACATGGACATACATGTGAAAGCGATAAAACGTGCTTCTTTTGGAATTTAATGGATATATGGATATTAAATAGCTATTTTCCCACTGGAAAAACTATAGACAAATTTTTTTTCTTTTGTATCTGTAGTCTTTTTTTTTTTTTTTTGAAAATCTAAAAATCCACATCGCTGTCTGTATTTTCAAAGCCCGAATTAAAACCATATCATTGTCACGGGAAAAAAGTACAGCACGTGTGTCTATTTTCAAATGTACATTATCATCTGCTTGCCTTTTGCACATAAACCTCGTGAACAATACAATACAGAAAAATTTATTTGGTGTTCCAAACAATCTTCAAACTCAAATTTTAATCTGTTGTGAGGCAAAAGACAAAGTAATCACGTTTACAAACGTAAACGTGATTACTTTCCTGGAACTAGTTCCCAGTGCATTCCTGGAACTAGTTCCCAGAGCTGACTTTGGAACTGAATCTTGTCGAAACTACTATCACACTAAATACAAATGGGCCTGTTGTACTGGATTCCATTGTGTAAGGAGATAAATGATACTGTATATATCCAGTAATAAATTTAATGACTGACTGGATTTATTAAATTTATTATTGGATATACTGGACACTATAAGCAATATGACAGGAAGAACATCCTTCATCACGTAAAGCTCTCTTCGTGGCATCAACTGCATGTAACTCTCCATCCTGACACAAGCAAGGAATGACTTTTGCAGAACATGCTTATAGGGCTGAAAGTAACATAACAGCTGATGCAATATAACGTCATCACCTATGCATGTCAATCTTATCTGATGCAATCTGTAAGAAATGTTTCCCTATACCTATGTTATTCGGACAACAATTTTAAGGGGTGATGCACTTTCTTTGAACACCAGTGTATGTGGGCAAGGAGCATTCACTGCCAGTCTTCCACTAAACCAACCAGCTGTCTGGAAGTAAAAAGCTGACGCCGTTACCTTTTACTCGCTTTAAGTTGCAGCCAGCTCAGTGAACCAAGGTTGTTGGAACAAGTTGTGTTCACTGAGCTCACTATAAAATCAAATCGAGTCGTTCTAACCACAAATTTAAACAGATACACCAACTGTTTAAAACTGGTTTAATAGAAAAATAAAATGATACAAAAGACTAAAATAATATTTACAAAAATTTGATTATTTACAAAAAACTAGTTTACAACAAAAATAAAGTAAATAAGTTGAAATGCATTAAAATATAAACTTAAAAGCGATAAAAACACTATTGAAGCTTTCAGACACCTCCTAAAGCTTCAATAGTGTTTTTATCGCTTTTAAATTTATATTTTAATGCATTTTAACTTATTTACTTATTTTTGTTGTAAACTAGTTTTTTGTAAATAATCAAATTTATAAATATTATTTTACAGTCTTTTGTATCATTTTATTTTATTTAACTATTAAATCAGTTTTAAACGGTTGGTGTATCTGTTTAAATTTATGGTATGAATAATCCCAACCTTAGAGGCCCTATTGCAGATAGAGTCGTTCTAAGTCTGAACACTAATTGCATTGACACTTAGAACACCCTATTGTTACAATTTCTTACTGGGCTTAAGAATGACATTAAACAAACTGCAAAAATAGTTTTTGCAATTTATTTCTGCTTCCAAGTCCGGAAGAAAGTTGACGATTGCCACAAAATCTACATACACTTGGTACTGGTGAACTAATTGCATTTTTTTTTCGCCTTGTAATCACAAGAAAATCTGGCAAGTCAGAGCGGAACTTTGTTTTTGAATGAAGTTGGATTGCATGTTTCGTAGCAATGACTTGAAATATTTCATCCGTGCAATTAATCTCTGCTATTGCATTTTAAATTTTATCAGCCCTTCCTCCAAAAATTAGACTTTCTTAGTCCTCCATCCAAAAAGTAGATGGAAAGCCATTATATGCAATGAATCCATTGCTCAAAATTCTTCCCTCTCCCTTGTCAGGTAGAGGCGTGGATAAATTAGTGTAATGAATCTATTTTTCATTAATATATTTTTAGGAGGATTTGGAATCCTCCCTCCGATCTAAAAATTTTCCACCCTACTCCGGAGGCACAGAGTAGTAAGAGTGGACACACTTATAGGAGATAATGTTAATTCCTTTTACATGTTAAAACACATAGAAAGTGGAGCCATCATTGTATGAACATGGAAACAGGCCAGAAGAGTTCCTGGAGAATTTTCTAGTTTTGTAGTTGTGATGGATACTATATCGATTCACCGATTATTAGTATGGGATATTCATAATTAATTATTTCTGTACAAAAAAGACACTATGAAAGAGGCAGAATAGTGAAATATTTATATAACAGTAGTTCGCCATTGTGAGCACAGTATTAGACTACAGCCACACTCTTCTAGTAGTTGAAGCCCATCTACTGTGTTAAGTGCATGGTCAGCCTCTAGGCACCTGACTCAATCCTAGCCTGTAGGATCTTTCCTTGGTGAGTAAATACTCTTTTGTTTTTGCTTTGCCCTCAACTTGCCAGAATTCTATCATGGTTGTATAGTGCAGTTTTGATACAATGCTGTCGAAAAATATGCAATCCTGCTGGACCTGTGAAAAACTTTCCGACTGCCTGATTAAATGTACAGCATCATGCCAGCTTCTTTTTTACAATTTTTGTAGTGGCATAGATTTTAAAACGGGCTGCACAAATTAGGAAATCAAAATGGAAATGTGCACTTTGCTACAAGCAAAAGTGATTCGTCAGATATATTGTCTAATTTTCCTCCCTCCCCCACAACCTCTCTCTCCCTGGCATTCTGAAAGAGGTAAATGGCAACGCACATAATGATTTCACTCTTAGTGAACCGGCTAAGAACAGCAAGCTTTTGCCTCAGGTTACCGATAACCGTACTCAAATGGAATCACAAGCTCCAGCCACCTGCTCTTTTTGCGGTTGTAACAAACTGGAAACCATTGAAGAAATTCTAAGAAAGCTGTACTTGGAAAATAGCTCTCTAAGAGAACATGTGAGCCAGCTTGAAGATTACCACTGAAGATCCTGGAGCCTACTACAAGGTCTCTTACCCTTGAACATCAGTCCCCCGAGTCATGTCTCATAAGAACGTCAATCCTTGGTACCTGAGTCATCCCTACGCCCATAAGTGCAACCAGCGGTGCAACTCTTTAGACAACACCTATAGCGACAGGCTGATATTAGCAAAACGGGGATCAAAGACTGCTGACACGAATGAAGCCCAGCCACACCAGACTCCAGGACCTGCTCCGATGCAAGCATCCTCACGTCAACTGCATTACAGAAACAGCAAGACTACCTTGATCGGCACGAGAGACCGATCAAGCACTCTTGTGCTTGATCGGTCTCTCGTGCAATTAATCTCTGCTATTGCATTTTAAATTTTATCAGCCCTTCCTCCAAAAATTAGACTTTCTTAGTCCTCCATCCATTTTTCTTAGCTACCCTAACACAACCCTAGCATGGGTTGTGTTAGGGTAGCTAAGAAAAAGAACAGGTGCATGTATACTTGTGTGTACACCAATGCTAGGAGTTTAGTAAATAAATTTGATGAATTTGAGGTATTGCTCAAAACATCAAAGGCAGATATTGTGGGGATTTCAGAGACGTGGTGTCACACAGATATAAGAAATGCAGAACTGGAATTTGGGGAGTACAATGTGTACAGAAAGGATAGACAGGATAGGAAGGGAGGAGGGGTTATGCTATTAATTAAGAAACACATAAAATCCAAGGAAGTGAAGCCAGTCGACATCGCTGGACAGTGCAGTGTCGAGTCAGTTTGGTGTGACATAAGCATTGGGAGATCAAAATTGAGAGTAGGAGTGTGCTATAGGCCTAATGACTCTGATGAGTATAATAAGAAACTGTTCGGAGAAATAGAGTGGGCCAGTAAATCAGAGAGTCTTATAATGGGGGATTTTAATTTCCCAGATATTGACTGGAATTTGGGGGCTGGTCACTCACACAGTAGCAAGGCTTTTGTGGATTTATTGGATGATTGTTTTCTACATCAGCATGTTCGGGAGGCAACTAGAGGGAGTAATACTCTTGATTTGATTATCAGTAGTGATTCTTCATGCATTCAGAATCTGCAGATAAATGAACCACTTGGTGGCAGTGATCACAGTGTGCTGAAGTGGGAGTTACTCAAAGAGGTAACTACCATTAGGGGTAAAGGGAAGGGGTATTGCTTTCGTAAAGGCGACTACAATGGACTGAGACAGTATTTAAATTCTATACAGTGGGATCAACTGATGATATTGCCAACAGCAAATTCAAAATGGGAAGCATTCAAAGAACTTATCGTGGAAGCTACTAGGCTTTACATACCAACTAAGAAATATTGTTCAAGGTTTAGGCCTAAATGGTTGTCAGATGAACTAATGAGGCATATGGCAGAGAAGAAAAATGCATGGGATACATACAAATTAACACGTGACACGGATGCCTATGATAGATACAAGTTGATCTGTAACCAAGTTACAAAGGAGGTTAGGCAGGCGAAGGCAGATTACGAGAGATCCTTGGCAAGGGATGCGAAGAAAAACAGCAAAGAGTTCTTTACTTATGTAAACTCTAGAAGGAAGGGGATGAATCAGATTGGTCCACTTGAGATCGATGGGTCAACTGTTGATGACCCTGCTCGGGTAGCTAACAAACTAAATGAATATTTTGCATCGACATTCACACATGAGGAGTTATTCAGCGAGGGGAATGCCAGAGGTGTATTCAACTCTAGCAGTAAGCTAGAGAATCTTGTAATAACTGAGAGCAAAGTGGAGGAGAAATTGTTGAAGATAAACACAAGAAAGGCACCTGGGGTGGATGGGATCTATCCAGTTATATTAAAGGAGGCAGCAAAGGAGGTAAGCAAACCCTTAGCCATAATTATGAGAGCTTCCTTGGACTCAGGGGAGGTACCCATTGACTGGAGATGTGCAAATGTGACCCCAATTCACAAAGGGGGATCAAAGGCTGACACAAGTAATTATAGACCTGTGAGTTTAACTTCTGTTCCCGGAAAATTAATGGAGGCACTGGTGAAAGAAGCACTGCAGGATCATCTAGACAAGACTTCAGTTATAGCTAGGACACAGCATGGTTTTGTTAAGGGGAAGTCTTGCCTGACCAATTTGATTGGATACTATGATGCAGTCACAAAAGAACTGGATGCAGGGAATAACTTTGATATTATATACTTGGATCTTAGAAAGGCTTTTGATACTGTTGCACATGGAAGACTGCTGCACAAATTGGAGCAGTGTGGCATTGGAGGCAAGTTGCTGCTATGGATAAAGGGGTGGTTGAGGGGGAGAAGACAGAGAGTGGTAATCAATGGACACTGCTCATCGTGGACTAATGTTATTAGTGGAGTCCCTCAGGGTTCAGTATTGGGGCCTTTATTGTTTTCTGTATTTATAAATGATATTGATGATGGTATATCAGGCTTAATGTCCAAGTTTGCAGACGATACAAAGGTTGGCAGGGTTGTCAAGGACACTACTGACACTATGCTGCTGCAACAGGATTTGGAAAGGTTGAGCAGATGGGCTTCGAGGTGGCAAATGAAGTTTAACATTGACAAATGTAAAGTACTACATATGGGAAACAGCAACCCCAGAGCAACGTATCAACTCTGTGGTACTACACTGACAGTGGTAGAGAATGAAAGGGACCTGGGGGTGGTGGTGCAGGCAGATATGAAGTTCTCTGAGCAGTGCAGACGAGCTGCAAGAGTAGCTCATGGTGTATTGTCAATGATATATAGAAATTTTTCTAGCAGGGATAAGGAGGTGATTATTCCCTTGTATAAGGCAATGGTCAGGCCACACCTAGAGTACTGTATACAGGCCTGGAGGCCTCATTTCAGGAAGGATGTAGAGCTGCTGGAACGAGTACAGAGAAGGGCAACTAGATTGGTGAATGGGACAAAGGGGTTCTCTTACGAAGAAAGGCTTAAGTTTTGCAAATTACAGTGTCTGGAAACTAGGCACCAGCGGGGTGATCTGATAGAGGTGTACAAAGCCTTGAATGGTTTGAGCATGCTCAATGCTGATGGGATTCTTCCTCTAGCTCAGAAAAATCACCTGAGAGGGCATAAATTCAAATTGAGGAAAGACAGATGTAGGATAGATGTGCGGAAATTTGCCTTTAGCCAGCGGGTGGTTGGTGGGTGGAACAGACTTCCATCCCTTGTCGTGGAAGTTGATAGCCTAAATAAGTTTAAGGCTCAGCTGGACAGGTATTTCGAACGAACAGAGGGGTGAAGTGGAAGTGGTTATTTTTATTTATTTATGTTACTTTTTTTTTTTTTTTTTTTTTTTTTTTTGGCTGATGCTGCATAAGCTTGCTTTCTTGCATCAAATGCCTCTACTAATGCTAATGCTAATGCTAATGCTAATTAGCACTCTCATGTTAACGAGCATTCTGAGGTCCGTGTTAACGAGCCTCAGAATGAAAAATTGGCAAGTATCCAGCAATACTCGCTTGAATATTTTCATTAGCAGGCTGGATCCGTTGACAAAAGTTGAGCAAATTGAGGCACTATTGAAGGAACTAAACATAAGTGGTAAGCCTTTTAAAATCAATACCAAGCATCCTTCATATGCCTCCAGGATTCAAATGGATGGGCCCAATTACCAACAATATTTCAATGCAGATTACTGGCCCAAAGGCCTGTTGGTGATGCCATACTATGGAAGACTAAAAGCTCAGAACTCAGCAAGCCCGAACCCCATTCCACAACAATGCACAATTGCAACAGCATAGCTACCTGACTTCTCTAGCAGTCTCTCAAAATTTATCTGGGAATGGATGCAATTCATGGACGTCTGACAGGGTGATTACAACCGAACATCACACTGGTCTAATTGATCTAATTCCAACAAGAATATCCCGCAACAGGGCCAATCGAATGCGACACCACCCAGACGACACTTCAGATCATTATAGGACCAGCAGATACTGTTCAGATAGAAATGTCATCCTGGTACAACCCTCTGCAGAGGTAAATATCAGATTCTTCCTACAAACATAAGGAGTGTCAAAAATAAACTAGGTGGCCTACTCTATTTACTTTCCTGCACGGCGTACGATTTCATAATTCTGATCGAAACTTGGCTCAGAGATGAGATGGAAATTGCTGCCTTCACATCAAACCTTGGTTATCACACTCTGGCTGCTAACAGAATAGAGAGACAAGGTGGCGGTGTAGCAATTTGTCAAAGGAGCACACTCCCTCTAAATAAGGCATGCAATTACCCAGGAGGAGACGTAGAAGTTCTGGGAATTTACAGTGTGTCTGGAATTTCCATTTTTTCTGAGGATTGTTTCCTCAATCTGACCATATGACTGTTGTCCACAATCAATCATTGTCAAAAGCTCATCATCCTCGGAGACTTTAACCTACCACTGCCATCCACAAAGCTTCTAGATACACTGTCATTGAACATGTCGGAAATTGGCATCGGTCTTATTGATATTCCTCCCTCACATGGCGATGCCACCCTTCAGCGCATCTTCTCACTGTTCCGTAAAAGTAACCCTGACTATAATTGATAACTTCCTCCCGTCTGATCGTGATCAGAAGGGAGGAAGAATATCACTGCAGGCACCTAAGGAGGAACATTCGCCAGTACAAGCTACAAACAGGAGAGTGTACAATCCTAAATACGTCAACATTGAAAAAGTTACCACCCTTTTTCATGTTATACTGGGGGGGGGGGGTTATATACTTCTTACTATTTATTATGCTTCTTGCTTGCTTATTAATTACTTACTTTCGTTCGTTCGGACTTCTCTGGACAACACATCTGTATGGCGGGACACTTTCCTTCCTTAATCATTTGTTCAATGATAACCCCAGTATACTCATGTGATTGTCTAGTGGTTTTTCATATTAGGACAATGATCTCGGCCCTCGGTAAACTATTCAAGGGAATAGGAACTGCAGCTTCGATCAGGCGTTGTGAAAATACTCAAACTCTGTCCAGTTATAGGTAGAAATTCGAGTACCCGCGGTATCAGTTCTATTATATAATTCTTTGCTTACTCATTCGTGTGAATAGAGGATAGGCCTGAGGCATATGTTTAAAACAAAATATAGTTTAATATACTCCACTATAGAATTGATACATGTATGAAAACTACTGCCCTAGCGGCAGTGACAAGCAAATCCTAAATCATTTGGTTACAATAATATAAACTGACTTTATGGAAGTATTTAAGAGTTCTTAGCATTTATTGATGTTTTGGAAATTAATGGGTTCTTCACATAGGTGTTCTTCGTGTGGATACTTCATCTCAGGCAAGGACTAGCATATGACATAATGGTTGTACAAACATGATGGGGTCAATACTAAAAATACTGCACTATTTAGGATAGCATGCTTAAAATACATCATTTACCTATTGTTAATTTGTGAAACTGACAATCTAAGTGATGCGCTATTTAAGATAGCAGTATTAAGACATTTTACAATTTATCAATGCTAACATAATTAATTATATTATTGAGGAGTAAGGTTTATGCATAGCTGTGGGATAACTTACCTAAGTAAGGATGACTCATTCTACGGGGGGCGGAACTCGGTGAGGGGATTCCGTGCTTTCGCAGCCTTCCTTCGGGTTCTGCTATCTTCGCTCGCTCATTCTGTATCTTCTTGCGCTGTTCTTCAAGCTTTTCTCTGTACAGTCATTCTGTAACGTAATTCCCGTTTCCAAAAACTTACTGTATTTTTTCACTCTCTCTCATACAGACTAACTAACCGACTGCTTCTACCAAAAGCCACCACAAAACCACTGTCGTCTCTCTCGCTCTGTCGTCCGCCGGGTATATCCTGCTTATCGCGTGAACTTTCACCTCCTCCTCCTCAGAGCTTGGTCACGGGTGGGACACTTTACTCACGCGGTTGACATCGGACAGCTGAACAGTGTTTGTCAGAGAGCGAAAGTTCGTATTTTCCTGGACTTGTGAACTTACTTCTGCGTGTAGCGACTGTTATCTTGAGTTAAGAAAATAATGGCAAAGGGAATTTATAACTGAGAAAGCAACTGGGTCGGATAGAGTCTCACTAGCGAATTTAACCATCCTATATTTGACAAGAAACTGATAGCGGTTAGTCATGGTAGACTAGTATTTATATTTTCTGCTGAAACAGCCAAAATAACTCTTTAGCAAGAAGGGGCACAGCAAAGGGGGGGGAGGTAAATGCATGGGAAATATCTGTAAATTAATATGAAAAATGTGGGCATTTTACACTCCTCGCCACTACCGCTGAGGATTTCAGTCGGGGTACACAACTAAGACTGAAATTCTCGACGTCCCTACTGGGGCTTTGACTTTTGTCAGGGGGGGACAACATAAACATTCCTCCTCTTACAGTATGTAAAAGAAACTTAATTACTAACATATTATATGGATATAATCAAATAAAATACAAGACAAACAAAACAAAGCGTATAGCACTTAGTTCACTGTGTGGACTTAATGTATTCACACTTCTCAATGCTGTTCGCTCTCCACATGGAGGCCATTGTCTGCACCCATCTGTTGAGAAATTGTTTTTTTTTTTTTTTTTTTTTCTCACCACTAAAGTCCGTGCTTCAGTTAACAGTTTCCCTGGTTTAAATAAGTGAGCATTTTGAAGCACAACAGAAAACAGATCTGGACTTCCAGGCTGAGGTTGTCAGGCAGTAAAAGAAAAGTTCTTCTGTAGTCCATGATTCGGTGAGGTTATTCTTCAGCAGGCTGGAGACACACAAAAGGAGCTTATCCCTCCAAGGAATGTTCTGGGCACTGCTTTTGTTCATAGTCCTTACTTGGCTCTCAGGCACGACATAAAACATAAACAATCACACAATTAGTAACTGTCCTTAGGTCATGGACACAAAGCATCTGAAGTTAATTAAGCAAGTACATTATAATTGTATACATGTAACTAAACATCACAATAACATAGACATGAACTAATAACTAAAATGGAACACTGCAACATACATAAAAGAAATATCATATATGTAAAGCTGATAAAAATATTAAAGTTAGGTCTATAAAATATATATATGTATATATATAATTTTTCTTTTGAATATTGTAGACCTTAGCAATCTCCTTACACAGAAATGAATGGAATTACAATCTCTTCTGTCTCCACGTTTGGCCTTGTCTTTCTTGGCTGTTAACACATGGCCTTGTGGTAAACCACTTTCACTATTCAGTTCTCAGGAAGAGCTTTTCTTGCCTTCACTAGACCGATGAATTCCAGCCACTGGGTGCAAAGGTTCACTGTGCGGACTGCACAGTGGTCCGCCGGGTGGTTCCAGGGACAATGAAAGGGATTGTTTCTTGCATCAGGCAAGAATTCTGGATCGGGACAGGAGAAGACTTTAGCATCCATCACAGTCCGGAAGGGAAGGACTTTTTCCAGGCTTCGTGCCTTTCTTTCTCCTATAGCTATGATCGTTTGGTATGGCTTCGTAAGGATGCTTAACCATGATCCGAAATGCTGAGATGCAAACGCTCCTGCCTTTGGGGTTGATGCAATATACTGATGGTCCCAACTTACTAGGGCAATCTCCTCTACTTTGAGTGCACTTTCTTGGTTACTGGCAAATAGAAAATCAATGACGATCCACTTCGAGAAAGGAGGAAGTGATCCAAGGGGGTGTGTCGTTGGTGACCGGGGAAGGGCAGGTGTGCACCAGGTTGGGCGGACAAAGCGATTCACCATCCCAAGTCTATGTTTTGAAACCTGCACCTCACCTTTCCAATTTAGGAAACTTCTCGTGCCATGGTTCTCATAGTGGCAGGGAAAACGCATTTCCAGGGCTGCCTTAAGTTTCCTCCTCATGGGTTGAGACCGCCTTACTTCCTTTTGTTTCCGCTCTTGCTGGGAAAGCTGCTGCGGGGTTAGAATCAGCTCAGCTCCAGAAGACTCCTGACAAGGCTTATGGATTGATTAGGCGCTGGGATCTCCCTTTCTGTGGTGGTCACCCTCTGTATCCAACGTAAAGGTGCTAGGAGGAAGGTCAGCATTCTAGCGATGAGGCATCGTACAGACCTGTGAAACTCCACCATCGCGACTAAACAAGGACGGATAAACACGACTAGTTAGTGAAGAAAATACTTCTGTTTATGCATTCCATCCATCCTCTCTTCCATACTAAAGATTTGCCCCACTTACACATCTTTTCCTCCTTATACTTTCGAATCCCGGGTGAGGGAGTATTTGGTACCATACATACTCCACATTTACCTTTCATTCATTCTTCCTGCTCTCACTCACAACCTCAAATGTCACTTTCTTGATTTCCTTGCATACCTCTCCGAAGACGAATTACTCAATTCATTTGCGAAATCAAACATGCCATGCATGGAAAAAAAAAATAATATCCCCATCAGAAAACAAAAACTTTAGAAATCATTCTCTTATTTTAAAATAGCCCTTGATTCTCCTAATTAGCACAAAGTTTTGTTTATCAGCAGTCTGGATTTTTGAAGGCACAAACATGAGTACACTACTTCAGCAATCTTGTTTCTGTTTTTTTTTTTTTTTTTTTTTTTTATAGTCAATATTACCTATATGTTTTGTTCTATATTGACCTTCTTACATTAATGCACTATCACTTACTCCCTACTGTCATACATGATGAAGTTCTCATTAGTAGGTAAACTTTATTCAAAAAGAAATTATTGACGGAATTAGAATTCTGATTAATATTGTTTTGAGGATTTCTTTCCACAGTAAAGTTTTTTTTTTTTTTTTTTTAATATATATTATTTATATATATGTAGTACAAGAAGATGGATCCCAAGTCTAGATCTTGAAGTTCAGAAGTTACCTCCTATTCACTTAAATTTTTTTTTTCTCTGGAAAGTGATAAAAACAACTAGTGACTGGGAGGAACCAGCCGTCCCCAGGCCAATTGCCCTATCCTCTCTCCAAAAGAAACCAAATATTATCTCCTTAGGATCCTCTCTCTTGACTTTTGGATTTCGATGTGCAATGAGAGAGAGGGAAAACAAAAAGTGACTAGGGGATTTCCGGACATTCCCTCAGCCACCTGTATCCTTCCTCTCTCCATTTTTATACCGCATAATTTCATAAAGTCTAGATATATTTGGTGGAGAAAGGTGTTTGCTTTAATAGTATTAGCCCAATGGTCATATTTGAATAGAATTCGGATACAAAATCTCTGGTTTTTTTTTTTTCAAGGTTCATTGGAGTGGTTCGTGCTTCTGCGTGAGATTTATAAAGATAAATTAATTCTATTTTCCTACTTGTGCCATGTCATTCAATTTGCCATCCATTTATCTGGCTGCTGATAAAACACACTGCCAGAATCCAACAAAACTGATCAATTTCTTCACCTCTGTGGTCAGTTATGTACTTTGATCCTTTTCTTATCATAACTTCGCTTATCCCCTCTCTCTTTCTCTTGAAATAACACAAGTGTTTTTTTTTCACATTAGTACAGGAAGATGATCTACTTATCTAAAATCTTGATCTCCTGATGTCATAAAATTTTTTTTTTTTTTGTACTGGTAAAGTGATATGTAAATTAAAAAGAAACCTTTTCTCAATGGTCCTACCACAGTTTAAGCAGAAATGCAAATTAAATTCCCAATCATTCCTCATTCTCTCCTTAAAAAAAAAAAGACTTGTACTTGCTCTTCACATCTGCTCCTATAGTTCTCAGTATTCTCTGTCCCTTTCATCTCATGCATTATTATGCAGGGGATGTGTATACAGGTGTATATCCCTTCCTCCTTCCCCGATTTAGCTATTAGATACAGATTCGGAATCGAACCTTTTGTACATTGAATGCCTTACAAGAATGCTAAAAAGATTTTTTTTTTTTTTTTCTCTCCTTTTTTTTTCATCTCTTCTCTCTTCTGTGTTTCCACCTGTGCCATTTATACTTCTCAATCCTTTTTCCCGCTTCCACTTTCTGTCACCAATCTTATTATTTATTATTATTTTTTAAATTTTACTGGTGCTGGTTCTGAAACTGGTCGTTCGGTGTACACAACTGTCTTGCCAAAGCATTCACTTTGCTAGTAACTGTAATTATGGCTTGTTTCTCCTTGAAATCGATACACATCACTATCCTCACTTTAGTCTCTCCAGGCATCTCTCAGAATACCTGCCAGATCAGAACTACTGCCATCGCTTGGTCGAAGGTATCTCTCAGCAAGATGTGGACCCAATATCCACTGAACTGCTCTTTCTATCCTATCTGGTGGCTCGCTTTGGCTTGTGTTTGCTTGAGTGTTGTTACTCTGATCTGGGGTGACACCTCTTTCTGCTTCAGCTACATTGCTGGGAGTGTCAACCACTGTATCTGCTCTTTCCACTGAAGCTGTCTCTGGTACTAATTCCTCAGTTTGTGACTGGGACACCACAATTTCCTTTGGTGGGGCATGAATTACTCGGTCGCGACTACGTAAATTATATCCATGGGTCTGAGTAGGTACTTGCTCAGCTCCCTCAGGTCTCACTGAATGCTCTGTCCTTGGTTGGCCCTCCTGATTTCTTTGTGGGAGGGATGACAATGGGATTGATATGGGTAAGCTTGTCGGATTGATCCTTGTTGGTCGGGGAATTATAGGTGGGATAAGATCACAATCCTCCACTAAAGGTTCATCAAAGATCCATGTCTCTTTGGGCACTGATGCAGTGCTTGTTTGGTCTGGTGAATTGCTATCTTCTGATTCCTCTGATTCCTCTACTCTCAATTCGGGAAACACTTTCCTGTCAATAACCTTTGTCAATCTGTCCACGTGCACAATTTGTTTATCTTTAAGGTTATACAGGTGCTGTATTTCATAATTCACTAATGATGGCTGACTGATCACACGGTAGGGACCTGTGCTCAAACGAGCCAATTTCTTTGTAGGGCCCGGTTTTATTTTAGGGGTAAAAAGATAAACAAGGCTTCCTACACGGATGTTTTTGTCTACTGCAACAGATGCTCTACGATCCTCTTGCCTCTGCACTGCCTCTTCCAAGTGTTGGGAGACGATTTCATAGGATCTGCGAAGGCGTGCACACAATAGTTCTGCATAGTTTTCCAAAGACGCATATGAATGTCTCTCTTTGGAATGCCATAAGTCAGATGGCAACACCAAATCTCTGCCATACATTAAAAAGTTTGGCGATTCCTGTGTGGAACTATGAGTTGCCGCGTGGTACGCAGCGATTGCTAGTGGGGCCATGACATCCCAGTCCGTTTGAGACTCGTTCACTACATGAGACAGGATGTTTGCCAAGGTGCGGTTTAGACGTTCGACCTTTGCATTGGCTTGGGGGTGGAAGGAACTCGTATGAAGCTGATGAATATCTAGCTTTTTACACACCTGTCGTAACAGTGATGACATGAAGTTAGTGCCCTGATCTGTTAGGATGTATTTAGGAATCCCATGTCTCGAGATCACATTGTTTATGAAAGCTGTGGCCACTTCCTCAGCCTTCTGGGTATAAAGCGGGCTTACTTCTGCGTAACGGGTAAAATTGTCTATTGCCATCAGTAAATATTTGTGCCCTTTCAAAGTCATTGGAAGGGGTCCCAAAATGTCCAAGGACACTCGGACCCAAGGTGAGTTCTCATTAGGAACTCTCATCAGGGCTGCTTTTGCCTTAGGGTTATACCCTCTACGCTCCAAACACGATGGACAAGTCTCCACATAATTCTTGACGTCGCCAAAAAGGCCTAGCCAGAAAAAGTGTTTTCTAACCTTCTCTAACGTCTTGTGTAGGGCCAGGTGGCCCCCGCTGAGAAAACCGTCGTGACAGGACTTCAACACTTCTGCTTTCAAGCTGGTTGGAACTACTAACTGTTCACAGGGCTCTGAGCGAGTAGCTCCATGGTCAGGTAAAGTGTAGTGATACAGTATCCTGTCCTCACTCAGATAGAAGGAATCTGGGACTTTGCTTGTTGCCTGTAGTGTTCCTTCTAATTGCTCAATTAACTCCTGCAAATTAGGGTCCTCCCTTTGGAGATTCCTAATCAAAGTTCTGGTTTGTTGTTGCGGCATGATCAGTGACTCTCTGGTGGGATTTGCTGCTATAGGAGCAACTAATTCAGCAGTTTTGGATTTCTTAAGCCCCTTTTGTCTTTCCTCTTCCTCTAACACTGGCCTTGAAAGGAAATCGGCATTTGAGTGAAGTCGACCCGGCCTGTATATGATTTTGAAATTGTATTCTTGTAGAAGCATACTCCAGCGAGCTAATCTGGGGGATGGATTCTTTAAGTGAAGAAGATAGCTTAATGGTTGGTGGTCTGTTATTAGTGTGAAACTGGAGGCTATTAAGAATGGTCTGAACTGTGATACCGCAAAGACTATTGCCAAAGTTTCCTTTTCTGTGGTACTATACATAGTCTCTGCTTTCTTTAGTAGTCTGGAGGCGTAAGCGATTGGCTGTCTTTGATTTTCGTCAACTTGTTGCTCTAGCACAGCCGAGATTGCATAATTAGATGCGTCAGAGGACACAAAAAATGGTTTAGAAAAGTCAGGGTAAATCAATAGGGGTGGTGTGGTCAAAGCGACCTTCAGCTTGTCGAATGCCTCTTGGGCGGCACTGTTCCATAAAAAGGGGGTGTTCTTTTTTGTAAGTTGGGTTAGCGGCCTGACTATCTCTGCGTATTCTGGGACAAACTTTCTGTAAAATCCTGTCATCCCAAGAAACGATCGCACTTGCTTCATTGTTCTTGGCTCTCGACACTCTCGAACGGCCTTCACGTTCGCTGGATCGGGACGGACACCGTCCTTATCAATGAGATGATCTAAGTATTTTATTTGCTCTTTTAGGAACTCACACTTCTTTGGTTTCAGCTTCAGATCGTACTTTCTCAGGCGCTGGAAAACTTTCTCAAGCTTCGAAAGGTGTGAGGACCAAGATTTCGACACTATGATTATGTCATCTAAGTAAGCGAAAATGGAATCTCGTTGTAAATTATCCAAGACAAGCCCCATTGCTCTCACAAAACTAGATGGCGCGTTTTTTAACCCAAAAGGCATGCGCCGGTATTGTAGCAGCGATTCCCCTGTAGTAAAAGCTGTCTTGTGGCGGTCCGCGGGGTGCACTTCAATCTGGTGGAATCCGGCTTCGAGGTCCAAAGAGCTGAAGTAGCGCGCGCCTCCCAGAAGTTCAAGTATCTCACTCATGGAAGGGATCGGGTATGCGTCGGAGATCGTCTTGGCGTTAAGTTTCCTAAAATCAATACATAACCTGTATCCCCCACCTCGCTTCTTCACCAGAACAATGGGCGCGGCATACGGAGAACAGCTGGGTTCAATGATGTTTGAATCTAGGAGTTCTTGGACCTGGTTGCGAATCTCATCCTTTAGTAAAAAGGGGGTTCTGTAAGCATTCTGTCTAACAGGAATGTTGTCTGTCAATTTAATTCTGTGTTGGATAACTTTTGAGTTGCCTAGTTGGGCTGGTGATTTGGCAAACACATCCCAGTATTTGCGTAACAGGTCTGATAATTGGTGTCTTTGATCGGCAGTCAGGTGATCAAGCTTAAAGTCCTCTATGGTCACTGGAGAAACTTCCCTTTTGCCTCTTTCCTGGCTCTTAGGGTTAATTGATTGAGGATTCAGGTTCTCCAGACACGCAATACCCATGCCTTTTGGAAGATGCAGCGGTTCCGCTGTTAAACTGGCGACGAGCACAGATATTTTCCCACTTTCGTCTACCTGGTCTACCGAATATTTCACTGCTAAATCATCCCGGCTTAAGTTTGAATTTGGCCCTGCTAATACTAGTTGTTTGGGAGGAGCAGCAAGCTGGTCACAAGATACTGTTACCACCTGTTCTGTGCTTGCTGGGAGCACATGTTTACATGTAAGCTTAGCAACTGTGGGTGTGGAATCCACCAATTGTTGCCGAATATCCTCTTCCCTCAGGCAAATCCCTAATGGAACTGATCGTATGATCCCTTTACCTAAGTCTAGGCTGAATGAAAACTTCCTTAATATGTTCAAGCCGAGGATGATATCATATTTGCCACTAAAATTTTTTGAAGTAACCAGAATTTTCTCCCTAAAAGTTGCCTTATCTAATTTAATATTAGCAGTTACTGTAGTGTGTATTGGCACAATATTTCCCAAAACTCCGGTTACAGTTAATTCTGGAGGTCTGAAATCTAACGATGTATCATTTTTAATTTTATTAAATAAATCTGCACTCATTAAAGAAACGCCAGCACCTGTGTCTAAAAGAAATCTAGTTTTAATGTTTTGTACAGAACCCAATACCACAGGTAGTTTAGTATTATCCTCCAGAATGTAAATGCCATGTTGTGTTCTGATGTCTCTGACTTCTGGCTTACTAACTTTACTAAAGTTAGGGGTTGGCAAAAGGGTTTTATTACATCGCGAATCCTTCCTATTAAGTTTAGAACCCCTTTTTAGTCATAAATTTCTATCTCTATCTCGCCTGTAGCTTCCAGTATTTGTATAATTATTTTGTCTGCCCTGAAATGTTTTTGGCCGAATTTGCCCCTGAATATGCTCATTCCTATATGTTCCTCTCCTTATCCTAGAATAAGAGTCTATATTACTCCTATTATGATCAGCATAATACATTCTACTGGCGACTTGATCTCGATTTTCATTAAAATTACAATATTGATTATTAGCATAGGACGTCCTAACTTTTGGAGATGCAGTGTACACATCCGTTTCGTAATTCGTGCACGGGCGGCTGGGGGAAAGTTGAGTGAGTTGATGGAAGCTCGGACGGCCGTCAAAAATGCGTCTTTCCCTTCGTTCGCGATTGTTTACCATATTTCTGGCTGCCTGCTGCCGGCCGTGGTATGGCAAGATTATGCGTCTTTCCGGGCGGTCAACGACCTCTGGTCTGAAGGTCACGTTAGCGTCGGTTAGCGGATCTACTGCGCTGTCCGAGTGGAGGTAGGTAGCGCCTAATGCTGCTTGACCGTGGGGAGGGGAAAATTTGCCCACCTTCATAGTTTGCATCTGCTGACTCAGGGCGGCTATTTGTGTCTCTAAATTGTTGATTGTTGCGTGATTTACTGATAATGAACTTAACGATTGTTGTAAGTCGCGTATTTGATCTTGAATGGGTTCAAGAATGTGTTTGGGATTATTTTCCTGTCGCTCCCGTTCACTCTCGGCCCTTACAGGACTATTAATAACATGTACAGGGACAGTTTTTGTGTGAGTAAGTTGGTCATTAATTTCCTCTCTTTTCGAAATCTCAATTGCCTGTGAAAAAGTTAAAGGATTGTGTGTGAGCACCACTTTTCTAATTTTTCCCGATATGCCCCTAAGGAATTGGGCCAGCATTGCCTGGTCTAAAATGTTTAATACTTCAGGTGTCTCTCCCTGAATTTTGAAAGCTGCCCTTGCCAAATTCCTCACGCGCGTGCTATAACTCGCAATGGTTTCCGAAGGTTCTTGCACAGCACTGGCGAACTGCTGAAGGGAAGTGATAATTGGTTCCGTTTTTTCGAACTGAGCTAAAAAAGCATTCTTAAATATGTTGTAATTCTTTTCCCCGCGTAATTCAAAGGATTGGGCTAAAAAGTCGGCTGCCGAAGCGCGAAGTTTAGATTTCGAGACTGCCAAAAGTTCTCTGTGTCCCCAGAGTGCTAATTCTCCAACACTCTCCAAAGTTTCGAAAAACAATTGGACTGAAGGGCCTTCATCATTTTTGCCAAAGAATAATGGCACAAGACTTAAAAATCCTGCGATATTCGCTGAATGCGGTCTGTCTGGTTCTGGGGTGGGTGGTGGCTGTTGTGTTTGAGGTAGGGGGGATGATATTCCTGTTGTTTGAGGAATTTGATCCTCCATTTTTTTTTTTTTTTTAAATTTACTAGGAATTGGGAAATTTAATTGCTAATTTTGGGCCCCTGTCTTCCAAAATAATGTGACTTACCTGTTGCTGAAACAAAATTATGATGTTAGTAATCACTTATTTAAAACAAGAGTGTGTTATAGCATGTAGTCATTTGTTTATTAAATCTAATTATAAAAATAGCAATAATTTATTAATTAGTGTAGATGTCCTGTGTTGTTGCAAAGGAGTAATGCCTCCTACCTATTCTCTTAGTGCACGAAATCAACAATCTTACTACTTATCAGTAATCCGTTTAGATTCTTTCTCTTTGTGACTTCTTCTTCTGTGTAGACAGTTTTTCATCCCGCAATAACCCAGGTTCGAATCCTGGTCACGGCACCAGTGTTATACTGGGGGCGGGGGTTATATACTTCTTACTATTTATTATGCTTCTTGCTTGCTTATTAATTACTTACTTTCGTTCGTTCGGACTTCTCTGGACAACACATCTGTATGGCGGGACACTTTCCTTCCTTAATCATTTGTTCAATGATAACCCCAGTATACTCATGTGATTGTCTAGTGGTTTTTCATATTAGGACAATGATCTCGGCCCTCGGTAAACTATTCAAGGGAATAGGAACTGCAGCTTCGATCAGGCGTTGTGAAAATACTCAAACTCTGTCCAGTTATAGGTAGAAATTCGAGTACCCGCGGTATCAGTTCTATTATATAATTCTTTGCTTACTCATTCGTGTGAATAGAGGATAGGCCTGAGGCATATGTTTAAAACAAAATATAGTTTAATATACTCCACTATAGAATTGATACATGTATGAAAACTACTGCCCTAGCGGCAGTGACAAGCAAATCCTAAATCATTTGGTTACAATAATATAAACTGACTTTATGGAAGTATTTAAGAGTTCTTAGCATTTATTGATGTTTTGGAAATTAATGGGTTCTTCACATAGGTGTTCTTCGTGTGGATACTTCATCTCAGGCAAGGACTAGCATATGACATAATGGTTGTACAAACATGATGGGGTCAATACTAAAAATACTGCACTATTTAGGATAGCATGCTTAAGATACATCATTTACCTATTGTTAATTTGTGAAACTGACAATCTAAGTGATGCGCTATTTAAGATAGCAGTATTAAGACATTTTACAATTTATCAATGCTAACATAATTAATTATATTATTGAGGAGTAAGGTTTATGCATAGCTGTGGGATAACTTACCTAAGTAAGGATGACTCATTCTACGGGGGGCGGAACTCGGTGAGGGGATTCCGTGCTTTCGCAGCCTTCCTTCGGGTTCTGCTATCTTCGCTCGCTCATTCTGTATCTTCTTGCGCTGTTCTTCAAGCTTTTCTCTGTACAGTCATTCTGTAACGTAATTCCCGTTTCCAAAAACTTACTGTATTTTTTCACTCTCTCTCATACAGACTAACTAACCGACTGCTTCTACCAAAAGCCACCACAAAACCACTGTCGTCTCTCTCGCTCTGTCGTCCGCCGGGTATATCCTGCTTATCGCGTGAACTTTCACCTCCTCCTCCTCAGAGCTTGGTCACGGGTGGGACACTTTACTCACGCGGTTGACATCGGACAGCTGAACAGTGTTTGTCAGAGAGCGAAAGTTCGTATTTTCCTGGACTTGTGAACTTACTTCTGCGTGTAGCGACTGTTATCTTGAGTTAAGAAAATAATGGCAAAGGGAATTTATAACTGAGAAAGCAACTGGGTCGGATAAGAGTCTCACTAGCGAATTTAACCATCCTATATTTGACAAGAAACTGATAGCGGTTAGTCATGGTAGACTAGTATTTATATTTTCTGCTGAAACAGCCAAAATAACTCTTTAGCAAGAAGGGGCACAGCAAAGGGGGGGGAGGTAAATGCATGGGAAATATCTGTAAATTAATATGAAAAATGTGGGCATTTTACATTCAACTTTACCCATGGAACATACTGGCAGAGCTTAACATCAGTGAGGCTGCCTACTGGCTTTTGAGATGGATAGAATTCATTGCAAAGTCTGCAACGTCCAAATCTTGTATCCTTAGCTCCACCATGGTGGAATGACCTCCTAAGGCCTTCAAGGAAAATCAGGCAGCCCACACGTCCTACAAGAATTTGCCTTCAGAAGCGCCATATGCGAGATTCTCCAAAGCAAGGATGAATTTCCAGAATATCAAACAATCAGCTATTGACACTTTCATGAACAGCCGGTTGTCCAGAGGTAAACGTTTGTGGTCAACAAGTCATACCTGCACCCCATAGCTTCGGAAATCCAGGAATGATGAGACCACGTGCTGTGTTTTAAGAGAGATCACAGAGTGTCTGAAGTATATCCTTGGAATGAAGCGCTCAACGTTTCTTCAACTACCAGCGTCGAAATTTCCGAACAGTTAATGAAAGTAATAAACTCACTACCTGACAAGTCCACCATTAGGAGCTGACGCAATACCTTTTTTGTCTCAAAATTGCTTCCTATTTCATCAGCAGAGAGCTCACCCACCTCTACAACAAAATGCTCAAAGAGGGACAGGTGCCTGCAAGCTGATGGACTTAAGAGTCGTGGCAGTTCTAAAAAAGCCACATGCGAAAACACCTGCGGACTTAATGACAATATCAATCGCCTCTTCCTTCCGGGAATGCATCGAAAAGTGCATCTACAATGACATTGCACTCGCAGTCATTGCGCATAGGCCAGATCATACCCATTATGTCATGCCGACTGGATCGACAATAACCTGTCTACAGTCCTTATGACAGAAAATACTTCATGCCTGGAATGACGAGGACCTACACACCCCCTCCTTTCATTACTTAATAGTTTCTACAGGATATCCGGCAATACACTCAAGCTCCTCAAAAGTCTTTTACTTAGAATGCTTCACTTCACATGTAATAACAGCAGTCTGTAAAAGCGCAGAAGTAGGAATCCCACATGGTGGTTCTCTCTAAGCTCTGGTGCGAGAGAACCACCTTGTGAGATTCCTACTGAAATAATGGAATTGAAACCCTCCCGAAGTGGAGGAGTTAATCTGACCTTTTTTCTTTAGAATCACTGGTGGACTAGTGGATAAATTGTTTATTAAGAAAAAAAAAGGCAAAGGTAAAGGAAGCCCACACGAGAAGCACAGCAAACTTTCTGGAACAACATTCCTTCATACGTATTTCCTGAAAATTAGTCTACAGAAGTCTAATGTCAACAAATATCTTCTTTCGTCTTCTCAACCCCCAACCCAAGAACAGTACTAAGTACTATAGGTTCCAATACCTCTGGTGTTTGGGGCTTACATAAAAAAAAAAAATTGGAAAAAGTTTACCGGTGAAACTACGTTATGAACATTTTTTACGATGCCATGCGAATTGGAGAAAAGATGAGATAGCTTGACTTCTGGGGATTAACTGAAAGACCAAAAAATTTGGCATATTGGCAGAAAGGTAGTTGTTTAAGTTTCTGAGAAGGTTTGTCAGGTAAGACTCTGTTCGTGATTCAATTAGCTAATTCGATCAGTGATTCTAAAGAAAAAAGGTCAGGTCCCTTCCCCCCACTTTGAGAGGGTTTCAAGCTCCCATGGGATTCAACTTCTACTCCAGACCGATAACACCCACCGTCTGTTTACCGAGGGACAATACAAATGCCGTTACAGCAAAGTACTTTTACAGGTAAATTTCATCAAACTTTTCCATGCTTCTTATGTGGGATTCTTTATCTTACCTGACAAACCTTCTCAGAAACTTAAACAACTACCTTTCTGCCAATATGCCAAATTTTTTGGTCTTTCAGTTAATCCCCAGAAGTCAAGCTATCTCATCTTTTCTCCAATTCGCATGGCATCCGCTGATACCTTACTTCCGGAATTAGCAGGAAAGGTTCGGACTCCCACAGACAGTGTCAAGTTCCTAGGGGTAATCCTAGATGTGAATCTCACTTTTAAACAACTCCAAGCCCAGCATTCCAAAGCCTTGCGAGCCTTCTGGAGAATGAAAATATATTTATGCAGAACTCACAATAAACAAATAATCAGGAAATACCTTGAAACGTACTTCAGTAGCGAGATCTCCTATGCCGTGGAACTTTGGTCGGCCGCACCTCCCACCAACCTCAAGACACTATGAGGTCTAGAATTCTGGGTGCTGAAGTGGGTCTCACCAGATCTACATATCCAAATCTGTACTATGCTAAAACCTGCAATACACACCGGCAGTCCACAGAGCCCAAGTCAACGTAAGCAGGGGTCGAGGTGTGGCGCCCACACCACATGGAGGAATGGCGCCCCTCTATGTTACCAGGCAGTAATAGGTGGTAGATGACTCTTATCAACCGATGAAATACTACCACTTTGCTTATTGGAGGCTTGAAGTGGTGGAACCCATGTTTAGTCTCTAGAGCTAAGTTCCAGTCAACCCTTCCCTATCTCTTCCATCATGCAGTATGATTGATGACTTTGAGGTTATGATGAACGTCGTGGCGAGAGCCAATATTCCTTACATTTCGAGGATACAGCTCTAAAACGGTGTTCGCAGGCCGGCCGCTAGTTAGTACACCGGACCAAACATATTGCTAACTCTCTAGGAGGCTTCCGGATCAGCTATGTATAATCTTGCTACCTCTACTCTGCCAGATAGTGACTGGAGGGAGACCGAGTAGTGCGTATGCAGGGAGCATTGTCGAGGCCACGTTATGTCAAGGATCTGGGTATATTCTTACCACGTGTACGCCATATCCAAAATTTTCATTACTTCATACAGCATGTCCCACCCACTTTTTATTACTATTGAATACACCATGAATTGTCAAAATAATAGAGCAAGCTTATCTGCGAAAAGATCTAAACCTCCCAAGCACTTCCTAATTCATTTCACAAATATACATGGTCTCAATTCTAATCTCAACGATGTCCATTTCCACTTGCAGTCTGCCAAACCCCATGTACGTTTTCTGACAGAATCTCAGTTATCGGTTGATTCAACTACTGCTCATCTCAGATGCCCAAATTATTCGCTGTATTATTCCTTTCGCCTGAAAGGTGGTACTTGTGAATATGTCCGTTCTGATATTCCCTGTCAGAGACTTGGCAATTTGGAATCTCCTCTCTTTGATCTTCTCTGGCTTAAAATCTCTCTACCTCATTGTGTCAAATTCATCTGTTGTCTTCACCGTTCTCCCAAATCCACTAATCACTTGGAGCTCTTTGACTTCCTCTCTTTGCAACTTGACTTTCTCCAGTCCAACTTTCCTAACAGTGAAGTAATTTTCCTTGGTGATTTTAATGTTCACAACTCTGACTGGCTTCCATTTTCTCGTCACACCAACCCAGCAGGTCGAGATGCTGAGGCTTTTGCAATTACTAATGACCTAGCACAGATTGTTCATTTACCTACAAGAATACCGGACAATCCTAATCATACAGCCAATACGCTTGATCTTTGAGGTTAGCCTGTGCAGACATTGCTCCTTAAAGCTCTTCAAACAGAGAAGTTTTTCCTGATTTATTTTCTGCTTTATTAGTTTAAATTGTCATATTAACTTATTTTCTAGAGTAGCTTTATATTCCTAGTTACGATTCTTAGTTTAAAGTTTAACTTAGACAGATATTTCGTAGATATTACTTAGTATCGGTAACGGTATCAAATCCACGTGTCACAAATTGAACGAGAGGTCTTTTAACCAAATTTAGTCGATTTATTAACCAATTGTTATATCAAATTATCTTCTATAAGTAGATTATAGACCTAGTCAGGATCCTTAGTTTATTCTAAATTGAGATAGCGAGATTTCGAAGCTAATCAATACTTACGAGTCCGTAGAAATACCGTTCGTGAATTCCCGCCATTTTTACACGATAGCATAAGCTTAGTGTAGTATACTGCATAATATAATATTGTCAATTAATCAGTAAATCTACTAATCTTGATAAACTTTATTGTCAATTAAATTGTATTTTTAACTCTATAAATATATATAACGACTTAATCGTAACAAATAATTAATACATAACTATAGTGGTACACGTGATACGAAGTTGTATAAAGGGAACACTAGATACCGAAAAAAAAAAAAAAATAAAAAATATATATATATATATATACAGTATAACATAACTGTTTTGGGATATAACTTAAGGATTTAATTTTTGTTTTAAATTTTATTGAATTAAATTGGAATCATGACTCTGACCAGAGCAGCAAAGCAAAAGGCTCAAGCTAATGGGAGTGCTGTGGTTCAGGGGAGAACTGAGGGGGCAGTTGCCCTCTGAATCACAGTCTATTAAAATGCACTGTTTGCTTGATGTATGCGGACAGTCGGGTACTGGACATGATACTGCCAAGGGGGATGTCTTTGTGTGTGCACGATGTAAGGAGTGCAAGGAAATCAGGCGACAACTCGGCGTTGTTATGGGCCTTTATGAGACCTTGAAGGACAGGGTGGATGCCCTCGAAGGAAATAAATTGAGGGGCCCATCAAGCTCTCAGCTGCCCACATCAACGCCAGAGCTTGCACTTGGTCATCAGGCAACACAGGGGCAGCCCCCTAGGCAGAATGCGCTGGTCCCACAGGAACTAGTAGTTGTTGGTGACTCTAAGGTCAGGGAAACGGGGAACATGCTTTGTAAAAAGGATAGGTGGAATAGGACCAGGGTATGTCTGCCAGGGGCAAAGGTTGATGACGTTGTAGAGCGGATATCATCTTTTAAGGGCACAAAAGGTGATATAGTTGTACACGTTGGCACTAATGATATTAAGAGTAGGAGACCGGCGGAATTACTTAGCAAGTACAGGTCACTGTTGAAAAAAAGCCGTGAATTAGGGTTGAACTTGAAAGTGTCTGCAATTCTGCCCAGACACGATAGGAGGGAGTATATGATGAGAGCCTTGTCGATCAATTTGGCCCTGGAGGGATTGTGCAAGGCTCAAGGGGTAGAATTTTTTTCAGCCTGGACTGTACTTGTTAACAGGAGAGATTGCTTCTACAGGGATGGGATACACTTAAATAGAAAGGGTGCAAGAATTTTTGCTGATGCTGTCGAGGCAGTGTTAGGTGGGTCGGAAACTGCTAGTTGGGGGGGATACAAGGACTAATAGATTAACAGTAGCCACTGGCAGAGGTGGCTACTGTTAATCTGGCACTGCTTCTATTCAAATGAGCAGAAGTCTGAAAAACAAGATGCAGGATATTTCAGAGACTGCTGGTAGTCATTGCGTTACAAGTAAACACATGGGTTGTGTTAGGGTAGCTAAGAATAGAAACAGGTGCATATATACCTGCGTGTACACCAATGCTAGGAGTTTGGTAAATAAATTTGATGAATTTGAGGTATTGCTCAAAACATCAAAGGCAGATATTGTTGGGATATCAGAGACGTGGTGTCACACAGATATAAGTAATGCGGAACTGGAATTTGGGGAATACAATGTATATAGAAAGGATAGACAGGACAGGAGGGGAGGAGGGGTTATGCTATTAATTAAGAAACACATAAAGTCAAAGGAAGTAAAGCCAGTTGACATCGATGGACAGGGCAGGGTCGAGTCAGTTTGGTGTGACATAAGCATAGGGAAATCAAAATTGAGAGTAGGAGTGTGCTATAGGCCTAATGACTCTGATGAGTATAATAATCTATTGTACAGGGAAATAGAGTGGGCCAGTAAATCAGAGAGTCTTATAATGGGGGATTTTAATTTCCCAGATATTGACTGGAATTTGTGGGTTGGTCACTCGCACACTAGCAAGGCTTTTGTGGATTTATTGGATGATTGTTTTCTACATCAGCATGTTCGTGAGGCAACAAGAGGGAGCAATACTCTTGATCTGATTATCAGTAGTGATTCTTCATGCATTAAGAACCTGCAGATAAATGAACCACTAGGTGGCAGTGATCACAGTGTGTTGAAGTGGGATTTACTCAAGGAGGTAACTACCATCAGAGGTAAAGGGAAGGGTTTTTGTTTTCGTAAAGGCGACTATGATGGTCTGAGACAGTATTTAAATTCTATACAGTGGGACCAACTGATGATGTTACCAACAGCAAACTCAAAATGGGAAGCATTCAAGGAACTAATCTTGGTGGCTACCAGGCTTTACATACCAACTAAGAAATGTTGTTCACGGTTTAGGCCTAAATGGTTGTCAGATGGACTAATGAGACATGTGGCAGAGAAGAAAAATGCATGGGATACATACAAATTAATGGGTGACATGGAAGCCTATGATAGATATAAGTTGGTCTGTAACCAAGTCACAAAGGAGATTAGGCAGGCAAAGGCAGACTACGAAAAATCCTTGGCAAAGGATGCAAAGAAAAACAGAAAGGAGTTCTTTACATACTTGAACTCGAGAAGGAAAGGGATGAATCAGATTGGTCCACTAGATATTGATGGTTCAACAGTTGAGGATCCTGCTCAGGTGGCTAACAATCTAAACGAGTATTTTGCATCTACATTCACGCATGAGGAGTTATTCAGGAAGGAGAATGATGTAGGTAAAGTAAACATTGGCAGTGAGCTGGATGATTTTGTAATAACTGAGAGGAAAGTGGAGGAGAGATTGTTGAGGATAAACATAAAAAAGGCACCTGGGGTGGATGGGATCTATCCAGTTATATTAAAGGAGGCAGCAAAGGAAGTATGCAGACCCCTAGCCATAATTATGAGAGCTTCTTTGGACTCAGGGGAGGTACCCATAGACTGGAGATGTGCAAATGTAACCCCAATTCACAAAGGAGGATCAAAGGCTGACACAAGTAATTATAGACCTGTTAGTTTAACTTCTGTTCCAGGTAAATTAATGGAGGCACTGGTTAAAGAAGCACTGCAGGATCATCTAGACAAGAATTCAGTTATAGCTCAGACGCAGCATGGTTTTGTTAAGGGCAGGTCTTGCCTGACCAATTTGATTGGATACTATGATGTAGTCACAAAAGAACTGGATGCAGGGAATAACTTTGATATTATATATTTGGATCTTAGAAAGGCTTTTGATACTGTTGCACATGGAAGACTGCTGCACAAATTGGAGCAGTGTGGCATTGGAGGCAAATTGCTGCTATGGATAAGGGGATGGTTGAGTGGCAGAAGACAGAGAGTGGTAATCAATGGACACTGCTCAACGTGGACTAATGTTATTAGTGGAGTTCCTCAAGGTTCAGTTTTGGGTCCATTGTTGTTTTCGGTGTTTATGAATGATATTGATGATGGGATATCAAGTTTAATGTCTAAGTTTGCAGATGATACAAAGGTTGGCAGGGTCGTTAAGGACACTACTGACGCTATGCTGCTGCAACAGGATCTGGAAAGGTTGAACAGATGGGCTGAGAGGTGGCAAATGAAGTTTAACATTGACAAATGTAAAGTACTACATATGGGTAACAGTAACCCCAGAGCAATGTATCAACTCTGCGGTACTACACTGACAGTGGTGGTGAATGAAAAGTACCTGGGGGTAATTGTGCAGGCAGATATGAAGTTCTCTGAGCAGTGCAGACGAGCTGCAAGAGTAGCTCATGGTGTCTTGTCAATGATATACAGGAATTTTTCTAGCAGGGATAAGGAGGTGATTATTCCCTTGTATAAGGCAATGGTTAGGCCACATCTTGAGTACTGTATACAGGTCTGGAGGCCTCATTTCAAGAAGGATGTAGAGCTGCTGGAACGGGTACAGAGAAGGGCAACAAGATTAGTAAATGGAACAAAGGGTTGCTCTTACGAAGAAAGGCTTAGGTTTTGCAAATTACAGAGTCTGGAGACTAGGCACCGGCGAGGTGATCTGATAGAGGTGTATAAGGCTTTGAATGGTTTGAGCATGCTCAATGCCAATGGGATTCTTCATCTTTCTCAGAATAATCACCTCAGAGGGCATAAATTCAAATTGAGGAAGGACGGATGTCGGATAGATGTGCGGAAATTTGCCTTTGGCCAGCGGGTGGTTGGTTGGTGGAACAGACTTCCATCACTTGTTGTTGAAGTTGATAGCCTAAACAAATTTAAAGCTCAACTGGACAGGTATTTCGAACGAACGAAGGGGTGAAATGGGAGAGGGTTTTTTTTTTTTTTTTTTTTTTGGCTGATGCTGAATAAGCTTGCTTTCTTGCATCATATGCCTCTACTAATGGTAATGCTAATGCTAAAAACAACCCTTCTAAGTACACGGTTGAAGTGAGAGGCTCTTTAGGCACTTCAGAACACAACTTGGCGATTGTCTCTTCTCCAATGGAACCTTTATCTCATGGCTATTCCCAACCTCGTGTTGTTTGGCATTACAAGAATGCAAAATGGGATGACCTGAGATACTTCTTTTCCTTGGTCGGATTACTGTTTCAAAACTTTTGATGTCAACGTTTGTTCAGATCGTGTCAGTGAAATTATTCTTGCAGGAATGGAATCCTTTATCCCACACTCAACTTTCAAATCTCGTCCTTTGTCTAAACCTTGGTTTTCCAATAAATGCGCTAAGGCTGTTCAAGAGAAGAATGTTGGATATCGTAATTGGCTTGTTTCTAATTCTTAAGTTTCATTTTCTGCCTACACCAAAGCTCGCAACAATTGTAAAGCAGTTATTAATCAGTCCAAACTAGAGTTTGAACAGGCTAAGAGTAGAAAACTTGCTTCTTGCCCTAATAGTAGCCGAGCATTTTGGTCTCTTGCCAAAGCTATTGGCCCCAACTTTTGCCCATCTCTGCTCCCACCTCTGTCAAAACCAGATGGTTCTCTTGTCACTTCAGCCAAGGATAAAGCTGACCTGCTAGCATCCCATTTTTCTTCCAGCTCATGTATTAATGATCTTGGTAAAACACCTCCTACCATTCCCAACACGCTCCATTCAATGCCTCCTGTGGTCTTCCGTCAGAAGGATTTTGATGAATCTTGATGCTAAGAAAACTCCAGGTCCTGATGGTATTTCTCCACTTGTTCTCAAAACCTGTGCTCCTGAACTTACTCCTATTCTTTGCCGCCTTTTTTCACTTTCTTATTCCAAAGGTGTTTTTCCTTCTGCTTGGAAATTTGCTCATATCCAGCCAGTTCCTAAAAAGGGTAAAAAATCCCTCCCATCCAATTATCGTCCCATTGCAATTACTTCTACTCTTTCTAAAGTAATGGAGAAATAAATTAACCGCCAACTCCTAAACTACCTAGAAACCTTCCGTCTGATCAACGATCGCCAGTATGGATTCCGTCAGTGTCGATCCACTTGTGATATTCTGGCTTATGTTACCCATTTATGGACTAATTCAATGGAAAGGTTCGGTGAAACACCAGTAGTTGCTCTTGACATCTCAAAAGCTTTTGATCGTGTTTGGCATAAAGGTCATCTAAGCAAGCTTCTCTTATGGTTTGCCAACTGTTTTTAGTAATTGGTTATCCAGTTTTCTCTCTGATCGCTCACTGAGGGTGATGGTAGATGGCTCTCTGTCTTCTAACTTCTCCACTAATGCCGGTGTCCCCCAAGGTTCAGTTCTTTCCCCCACTCTTTTCCTCTTGTATATTAATGACCTTCTTCCATTGACTGGAAATCCTATCCATATTTTTGCCGAAGATAGCACATTGCATTCCACTTTCCATTTTGAGAAACCTTGTCCTGCTCAATCAGTTTCAACTTCTCGAAAATCTGCTACCAGTTCCTTAAATACCGATCTTCAGGTAATTCACCAGTAGGGCAAAGACAACTTAGTTGATTTCAACCCTTCTAAAACTCAGTCTTGTCTTATATCTCGCAAAAAGGATTCTTCTGCTCCTATGATTATCTTTAGTGACACTCCGATTTCTAGGCAAAATGATATATCTCTTTTGGGGATTATCCTGACTTCTAATCTCTCTTGGCAGAAGCACATTACAAATACTGCTTCCTCTACATCTAAGAAACTTGGTTTCCTCTTTCGCTCTCGGCATTACTTTTCTTCCAAACAGCTGCTCACTCTGTATAAATTGCAAATCTGCCCTGCCATGGAATATTGTTCCCACATCTAGGGTGTTGCCCCCAAAACCTCTCTCAGGCTTCTTGATTCCATTCAGAAGAGGGCAGTTAGGTTAATTAATGATTCATCTTTAACAGAGTCTCTCCACCCGCTTTCTCATAGACTGTTTCTGCTTCATGCCTCTTGTACAGATACTTCCATGGGCACTGTTCTTCTGAATTGGCTTCTATAATTCCCGCTCCTCTCTTTCAAAACAGTCCGAACACATGCCGCCACCAGCCAACATCCATTTACTGTCCAACTTCAAACCCACAGAACCAACTTTTCAACTTCCTCATTTATTCATTCAACTGCCGTTTTCTGGAACAACCTTCCTTCATATGTCTTTCCTGAAAATTACAATCTACAGAAGTTCAAGTCCAATGTCAACAAATATCTTCTTTCTTCTTCTCAACCTCCAACCCAAGCACAGTACTAAGTTATTTGGTTTTTAGGAGCATTAGCAACTAAGGCCATATTGCTCCGGGATATGCGGTGGTCATTCCCTGACCTTTCCGCATCCTCCGTATTTGGTGGTGATGGGCTCGAACCACGGTCTAATCAAGAAGCGTGTGCTATGCACTGCTGCTCCTTCCCACCTGGCTACGGAGGCGCCTGTACAGTAATAAGTACTATAGGTTCTAATTCCTCGCGTGTTTGGGGTTCACATAAAAAAAAAAAAAAAACTCTCAACACCGACTTGCACCTATGGTCGATTGAGATGACATTTTGGGCTATCTTACTGTATGTTAATGGCAGGTTTGCAAGTACCAATGTCATTTTATATTATGCTTAATTTGTAGTCTTGTTTTTTATTAAGATTAATTCCCTGTTCAGATATTTTGTCTTTAAAGACTGTGACACACTGCTTTATTTACTATTATTAATTTATTTAGTTTTGTTACTTGTACTGGGCATATGTCTTTAGTCTTGCTTTTAATTTTATAACTTAAATCAACATGCCTTTATATATATATATAAAGTTTGTACAAATTTGTATTAATATATTGAATAAAGTGTGCATAAATAGATGTGAAATAGATGTTGAAAAAGGAGTGTAATAGGGTAGATATCTACTAATTTTACTTTACAGTTCTCCCAACTTCTATTGACTTAGTAATTCTGCCCATAAATTTCTTAATTCATCATAACTTTTACGATATTAACATTCTTTCACCTTTCACATATCTACTACACTTCTTTTTGAACTATCGTGACCCTCCTAGTTACTGGCACTTTGTGTAACTTTCACATCCATTTATGCATACTTTATTCAATAGATTAATACATCTTATATATACTTTTGCATCCTTTAATGCTGCTTTGCACTTTTAGGTGCATCTGTCATACCTGACTTATTAATCTTTCATTTACTGAAACCATTTCATCAACTGAATACCTTTTTATCCTATGTAACTTTTTTTTAAACATTACCTTTAATGGGTTACATTTAATAATCATTTATATATATATATGAATGAATGCTAAATTACTTTTGTTAAAGATAATAACTAACTCAGTAATAAGGCAGTCAAAATTTAGTCACAGATAATTGTGTTCCAAATTTTCCATTGATTCCAGATTCTTTGTAGTTTTTACGTAGTATACAAAAAAAAAAAAAAAAAAAAAAAATTAGTGGCTCTGGTGTTAGCAGCTGAATGATGCAGGGTTTTTATTTCATGGGATGCCAGGCCTAATATAATAAATAAATAAAGGAAAAGAATTAAATAAAAATTAAAACTAAAGTCAAAAGGAGTTCAGTTCATTAAACAAGAGTTTAACGAACATAAAACAAGAGTTGAGGTTGGTCAAAGTGACCAGATGTAGATTTATGGAGTTAAGATCAAATATAATGGCCAGACATTGGCTAAAATGCAGCCTAGGAGATTAAGATGACAGTCATGTGTGCCAGTTGCAATAAACATTAATAAATAAAGAATTTATATATACACTACTGTATATAAAATTATGGGTAATTATAGCAGGTTTCAGTACCGCGAGACCAGTGCACCTGTCTCACTGTACTGAAACCTTTTATTATTACATACCTGAACCCAGTATTGTGTATTACATAAAATTCTGTATTTATTAATGTTTATTGCAACTGGTACACATGACTCATCTTAATTTCCTTCTACGCTACATTTTAGCCAATGTGTGGCCATTGTATTAAAAAATCATTAAAAATACAGTAAACCCCCGCTATTCGCAGTATCTGCGGTCGCTGATTTAATATAAAATGAAACCTAAAAATGTGAATTTTTAAAGCACCGTGAACATTTTTCGCCATAAAAAAACACGGGCGTGGCTAAAATTATCTTTTCCGGTCAAAACAGAGCTCAGTGGGTGGAGGGAAGAGGGGTGACAAAATCGCGAGCGTGGATATTTCACGCTAATCCTTGTGTGTTATGTGCTTGTCATGGAAGGTTTCGTCGTTTGCTTTTAATTTATATGCTTATAAATTGAATAAATTTATCAATTTATAAATTGATATGCTTACAAAAATGATAAATCTACCGTTTTGCAGTGTAAAACAGACTTTTTCGAGTGTGTTAATGGAAGAAAGTGACTTTGTGGGCAAGTTCTTTCTAACTCATACAAAAATATGGCTACGAATAACAAGGAAAATGTGAAAAGATCAAAGAAGGTGATGACATTGGCGAATAAAATTGAGTTATTAGATAAAATTTCTAATGGTGAAAGTGTCTCCTCAGTGGCAAAATATTATAAAAATCAATTAGTCAACGGTACGATCAATCAAGAAATCGGAAGAAAACATCCGCCATAGTGTCCGTGAAAACGCGCTAATTGCTTCAAAAATTTGCTCTGTATCTGGTGATGTTAAATTAGAAAAAATGGAAAAAGCTTTAAATCTATGGATAGAAGACCGAACTCAAAATAAAATTCCGTTAAGTTCACTCATCATTCGTGAAAAGGCAAAACTCCTTTATCAAACTGGTGATAGCACTGGCGGGATAAGTTTTTTAGCTAGCAAAGGCGCTGGTTTGAAAGATTTGTTTGAAATTTCTAATAAATATTACATTTAATATTAAATTGTTTCTTATTTTCATTTCGATGCCATATGCTTGCATTTCACTATGTACATAGTCATATTATGAAGGTACATATAATACATACATACATAGACAAAATTTTAGACTAGTTTTTCTTATATATTTCATACTTTGGAACGGAACCCCTTTATTACTAAGGGAGCCATAACTCAGTATTCACGGCATTTCTCAGGAACGTATCCCCCGCGAATAGCGGGGGTTTATTGTATTTAAAAAAATTGCTTATTGAATTATTATATACGTGTGAAAACACCATATTACACTTAAGAAATAAATATAAAGTATAAGAAGTAGAAAAAAGAGGGGAAAAAGAAAAATGTAGGGGCGAAAATACACGGATTTGAACTGAGGAAGGAGAAAACCACTGTCTGCAGTGTTCCCACCCAGATACCATAACCATTGCTTTGCTATCCTTGAAATAATAATAAAATTCTTTAATAAATTAACTGGTATACATGTTTAGATTCCCTGCACAGATAACTAGAGGAATCTTACAAAACATTCACTATACAAGTGACCAATCACAAAAATACAAAGTTCAGCTACAAAGTAACCATTAATACAATCGTTGATTGTATTAATGGTTACTTTGATAGAATATATGTCAGCATCTGTAAAGATGCTGACATATATTCCATGCTGCTACTGAGAGATAAGCTTTGCTAATACAAATATCAGTATCTTTCTTACAACTCTAGCATCAAAATTCAGATACTTTTGATATTGATTAAAAGATACCGATAAAGACTGAAACATGTTTATAACTTTCTTGTGGACAGTTCACTAGACTAAAACAAGTGGGAGCTGTCATCTAGAAATATCTAGATTTAAATTATTTAATTTTTCGATAAATCATTACTTTGATTAATATCAATACATTAATCATATTAATTAATGTAATAACTTATTAATTGCTATTAACAGTAGGTTTTTTTTTAACATTTCATTAAATATTTCCCAGTTGTATCAATTATTACGATAAATTACCTTAAATGTTCTTTCGGAAATAGGTGGAATTGCACTCCAGCTTTGTTGCAAAAGCAATACATGTACTTCTTTCTATCCACGATGTCAGTAGACAACTACACAAATAATTATAATTTTAATAATGATAAAAGCAATGTAAATCGAACTTGCGATGCTCCATAACACTAATAAAATCCAAATACAGTAACGGCTTTATTACCATTGGGCATGTGCGTTAGTACTCTCTGGGTTTTGATAGCTGCGTTAGTTCCATGTTCATACAATGATGGTGCTGGGAGTAATTGAGCAAGCGTCCACTCTGTATCTTACTACTCTGTGTCCGGAGGAAAGGTGAGGTTTGGAATAAGTTCCAGCTTTTTACTAGAAATTAATATATCTATCTTGTATAGGATTAATAGTCCTTAGTTAATTAAATTTTCCTACTACATTTTCAAGAGATTTCAAAAATTCCCTCTTCTTTTGAAAATAAATTATTTTCCTCAATATTTTAGAGATTTTAAAATATTTAAAGATAACTAACATTTTAAAGATTAATTTGCAATGTGATTCTATCTAAATATTCACTTTAATAACACTATTCTTGAAAACAAATTAGGATATAGTTAATATAAAATTAGTATTCTGGAGTGTAGAAAAAGTTCTTAAACAGTTTAGTGGTGTGAATATTGTTCTTCTCGATTCAAGAAACTGTTTCAATTTGTTTAAGTTTCTTCTCTAAACTCTCCTTTAATGATACACCTATCCAGAATAATATAATATTCTGTAATGATCTGCAGACGTTGTAATAAAGTCAAAATGAAATTATTAAAAAAAATTAGTAGAAATCGGATAAGAAATTCCCGCATAAGGAGTTTCCCTCTTCTAAGTTTGTTTGGTTTCTCAATTCCCAATTTCAACTGTATATATTGTAATGTATTATTTTCCCCCTCCGAAGTTTCCCCGTTAAACAGCTTCCACACATAACGCACGTGATAAAGAAACACATTATTATTATTAGCCATTCGATGCATGGAAGCCTGCTGCACCAGCCAAAAGAAATTCCTGAGTTACCCTGAGAGAGAGAGAGAGAGAGAGAGAGAGGAATCACCAAGAAAGAGAAGGATTGATACCCAGCTCAGAACCCTTGGTTTGCCAAGCCCATACTCACCAAATGTGAGCCCCTGGGGTGAATATTATGTTTCCCCACTTAATACATTTTTTAACTATAGACTGTCTTTATTTTATATTAAAAATATAAAACAATATAAACACTTTGGTAATCGAACAAGTTAGTGCACAGCATCATTTTAACTCATAGTAAAACACCGAAATAGCATACTTTTTTACATCTCATATTGTGATTGCCTTCACGAATTAGTATTAGTATTGGCCGCATGGTGTAAGAAAGGCTATGGCTTTCTTGCACCAGCCAAAAAAAAAACAAAAAAAAATCTGAACACAACAATGATAAAAAAAATAAAAATAAATAAATAATATTAATTAATAAAAAAAAAGGAAATTAAGCCTATCATCCTATGCGTTTCCCTTACCCGAAGGTACTATCCAGATGACCTTTGAATTTCCCCAAACCGTCGGCCTCTACCACCCATGAAGGCAACTTATTCCAGTAATTTATAATTCGCTGGCTAAAACATTATTATTAGATAGTTTAATATCAGAGTTGCTCTGATATTAAACTATCTTCGACAGTGGAAGTTCAATATCAGGGCAACTCGTTGTGAAGGCATTCACAATATGAATATAGTATTAGCATTGGCCGCCAAAAAAAAAAAAAAAAAAAATCCGAACACAACAATGATAAAAAAAAATAAAAATAAATAAATAATATTAATTAATAAAAAAAAGGAAAATAAGCCTATCATCCTATGCGTTTCCCTTACCCGAAGGTACTATCCAGATGACCTTTGAATTTCCCCAAACTGTCAGCCTCTACCACCCATGAAGGCAACTTATTCCAGTAATTTATAATTCGCTGGCTAAAATATTATTATTAGATAATTTAATATCAGAGTTGCTCTGATATTAAACTATCTTCGACAGTGGAAATTCAATATCAGGGCAACTCGTTGTGAAGGCATTCACAATATGAATATAACAAAATTGATGCCATTTCACCTACTGGTTTTTGGTGAGTATCAAGGGGGGGGGGGGGGGGCCCTAGGCAGTGCAGAAAGAGTCCTTCTGCTGCGCAGGACAATGGCTATATTGGGCTCCCTTCGTCCATGGTTTGCCATTGTACCGTCTATACATTGTACGGTTATTGTTAAAAGGCCCCGCGTTAAGACTAGTTGGCCTCCCTGCGAGAGTACACTGTATGCCCTGGCGAATGGGCTTGAAGCGCCACCACTACAGTTTTCTGTTGTTTTTGACAGTCAAATCAATTTTCAACACATTCATACACATATGGTGTAGTACTTTCGATAAAATATCTAAAAGCAAGGTGATAGTAATGTTTTACATCCCCTCTATCAGCAGTTGTTTCTAAGCTTAAGGTCATCAATTCGGATTTTCAACCTATCAAAATGTATGTCTCTTTTGTGAAAATACATACAAACAAGATGTTAATTTTGTATCTATCCCCTCGTACGTGCTAGGAGGGATTGAATGGGGAGTGCAAAATCAGAAAAAAAGTACTTAATTTGGTGTAAGGAGCATGTCAAATGGATCTCCGAGCAGTGGAAGTCAGTTATTTTCTCGGATGAGAAGAAATTCCACTTGCATGGCTCTGATGGGAGATGCGAAATCGAAATATTTTTTCTTCCTGTGAATACTTACCATGTTCATCGTCTTTAAATATCTGATATAAAATATTACATCAGATGATACAACAAATACAACGGAAATTTTTAGAAGATTTAAATTCGCATACTAATGAGGGAACGAAATTTAAAAGAGAAATTCGGGTATGCATTAGTTTCAGGTCGTTGTTGAGAATTTTTTTAGAGAACAATAAAGATTCGGACTACAAGACTACAGTTGAAAACATTTTAGAGCGAACTTCATGAAGTTGGGTTGCAACGTGATTGTCGCGGTACATTTTTACACTTCCACATTTGGAAGTGAATTGTTCATCATCATCATCATCAGCCATTTTCAATCCACTGCAGGATGAAGGCCTCTCCAGCAACTTTCCAGTTCCTTCTGTTTTGAGCACTGGCCATCCATTTACTACTCAAAAACTCATCAATTTCATCTATCCATCTCCGCCTTTGTCTTCCAGGTTTTCTTCTAGCTCCTCTTGGGTACCATTCTGTTATTTTCTTAGTCCATCTGTCATCATGTCTTCGAGCTATGTGTCCTGCCCAAGACCATTTTAGTTCTTTAGTTTTGATAAGAATGTCCTTTACTTGAGTTTGCTGCCTAATCCATGTGTTTCTCTTCTTATCTAACAGTCTGATTCCCAATATAATTCGTTCCATTCTTCGCTGTGTAGTTCTTAGCTTCTCTTCCATTCTTTTGGTGAGTGCCCAAGTTTCACTTCCATAAGTCATGGTGGGGAGTATACATTGATTCATTATTTTACGTTTCAGACAAACTGGCATATTGCTCTTCAGTATGTGACTATATTTCATGAATGTTATCCATCCAAAATTTATTCTTCTCTTGACTTCCAGCCATTTATCATTATTACAGCTAATAACTTGTCCCAGATAAATATATGACTCCACCTTTTCAATTACTGCTCCTTCAATCATTATTTCCCTTTCCGTGGCATACTTGTTCATCATTACTTTTGTTTTAGCCATATTCATCTTTAGTCCAAAATCCTTACTAACTGTGCATAACTGATTAAGATTTTCCTCTAATTCTTTGGGATCGTGGCTTATGACCACAATGTCATCTGCAAATCGCAAATGGTTTAGGTACTCTCCGTTCACACTGACTCCTTTCTGCGACCAGTCTAATCTTCTGAAAGCTTCCTCAAGGGCAGCAGTAAACAGCTTCGGAGATATTGTGTCTCCTTTCTCGATTTTAAATTTGCTACTGTCTTTGTCTAGTCTAATAAAGGATGTAGCACTCTCATATATTTTCTTCAAAATCATAATATATGGAATACCTATGCCTTGTCTTTCCAGTGCCCGAAACATTGCCTTATGCTGTATGGAGTCAAATGCCTTTTCATAATCCACAAATGCCAAGCATAATGGTGTTTTATATTCATTTGTTTTCTCCATTAGCTGTGATATTACGTGAAGGTGATCCATAGTTGAGAATCCTGTCCTAAAGCCAGCTTGCTCTTTCGGTTGATTCTCATCAAGTATTCTTTCTAATCTGTTAGTAATGACCCTTGTGAACAACTTGTAGATATGGGATAACAAGCTAATTGGTCTATAATTTCCAATTTCTGATTTATCTCCTTTCTTATGCAGCAAAACTATGATTGCATTATTCCACTGCTTAGGCATCACACCTTTTCTAATGCACTTTGTGAAGAGCCTTGCCAGTTTTTGTGTTATGTCTCTTCCTCCCAATTTTAACAACTCTCCAGTAACTTCATCTTCCCCCAGGGAATATTACAACTTTCTTTCAGAAAGTTGTAATATTCCTCGTCGATATCTTGGTCCTGAGCAGTCTGTAGAAGCTCAAACTTGTTCTTCAGTTCCAGTACATACTGCTTTTTCTCCTCCTCTGTTATTTCAAAGACCTTTGTATTATTTACTCGAGTCAGTTTTTTCCTTTCCTTTCCTACATCTATATCAAGTGTACATCTTACCATTCTGTGATCACTTCCAACATTTACCTTATTCAGAACGGCAACATCATTCACAATATATCTTCTGTTAGTGAGGATGAAGTCAATTTCATTAGTTGTTAATCCATTTGGACTCTTCCATGTCCACTTTCTGTTCACCCTTTTCTTGAAAAAAAAAAAAGTGTTCATTACTGACATTCCTTGCGATTCTGCAAATTCCACAAGTCTTTCACCTCTTTTATTTCTTTCACCAATTCCAAAATTTCCTATAGTTCCTCTTTCTGCACTGTTTTGCTTTTTTCCAACTTTAGCATTGAAGTACCCCATAATAATAGTGTAGTGGGTGTTCTGCTCATCTAGAAGACTCTCAATTTCAGTGTACATTTCTTCAACCTCTTCATCATCCTGGCTCGATGTTGGTGCATAAATCATTATAATCTTTAGCTTGTACCTCTTAGAAATCTTGAGTATTAGTCTTGACATCCTTGGTGATGTACTTTTGAATTCCAAAATGTTGTTTTTAAAATCTTTATGGACCAGAAACCCAACTCCACCTTCACTCCTTTCACTGTTTCCATTGGTGTACAGCAGATTTCCACTCGATAAACTTATAAGTGATTCATTTCTTCTTCTTGTTTCAGCCAAACCGATGATATTCCAATTCACATTTTCTAATTCCTTTTCCAGCTCTAATATCCTGTCTTCACCGATGAGTGATCATACGTTATAACAGGCCAAGTTGAATTTCCGTGCATGGCAGCCTGGTCGTACCCAGAGATTCTTAGCACCCTCTGCTTTCACTCTGATCCTCTCGCTGCCGTAAGAGGGAGAGTGAAAGCTGCTGGGGACTGAGGGCCATTTGTATTGTTGTGCTCTCGTTGCTAGAGGGGTTTGGTCTTTTCCTCTTCACGCTGACCAGGCGTCTTGAAGAGAACCACTCTACACGTTCGTTGCCAACTAAGTGACGTAGCAGGGCTTACCATTGAGGTGTGCATGAGTGGATTTTAGGGAGGCAGGCCAAACAGACTTCTCCTAAATCTTCTGTAATAGAGATATTGGATCCATCAGTGTTTAAGGCTGAGTGTCTGATAACACACAGGATACCTGTTCCCCTCTAAGCCCCGGTGTTATTTATGAATTGTTATTTATTATCAGTGAATTGTTATTTATTATTTATTAGGAGCATTAGCAATTAAGGCCATATTGCTCCAGGATATGCGGTGGTCGTTCCCTGACCTTTCCGCATCCTCCGTATTTGGTGGTGACGGGCTCGAACTCCAGTCTAATCAAGAAGCGTGTGCTACGTACTGCTGCTCCTTCCCACCGGGCTACGGAGGCGCCATTTGGAAGTGAAAGTGAGAAGAACAGGGCGAGAGGTTTAAACAGAACATTAAACACACGTAGATGAGTTATCAGGGTGTTGAGATGTCAACATCAGAGCTGATATTTGCTAGATACTGAAGAGGTTTTGTACAGGAGAAAGAAAACAAACACTAATAATGAAAGTTTGACTGAGTTTTTAAAGTGAAAGGTGAATTTTTAGCATGCTTTTTAATATTCTAACCTTTTCAGTAGGTATATTTTCGCACGTTTTATAAACACACATCTTTTGTCAGTCGAAAAGCCAGTTTTACTCAACTTCGTTTTTTTTTTTTTTTTTTTTCATAGAAAAATATCAATTTTATTAAGCTAAAAAAAAAAAAAAAAAAAAAGCATTAGCTCCGTTATGTCGTGGGCGTTAAGTTTAACTGTTGGGTTGTCTGCTGACTGTACTTTGCATTCTGCTGTAAAATAATCTTTGTGTGCTGCTTTCTGGAATGTGCACACCAACTCAAATATATATCGTCACCTTCAACAGATTTTATAGAAGAAATGTGTTCTGTATTGCTAACTGTTACAATGGGGCTTGAGAATCTGATTTTTGTATTTTTTTGCTCTTAAAATACGTTTAAACAAAATCTTTTCATTATCTTTTAAGCATCACTGAAAAAGCAAAGTTGTCGTTTCCGGACTGAAAGTTACACTTTGTTAACGAATACAGTTGTATTCAGATAGTAAGGATATACATTTTGACATCGCATACGAATCACAGACTAAAACGAACATTCAGAAGTCTCCGACCCTTGATAACAATGTTAAATACAAAAAAGCAAGAGCAGTGTTTTTTTAAATATACTAATTTTTTTTAAAATAGCGATCTTTTACTTAAATCTTAAAGACTGTTCGTGTTTTTTTGAGTAGAGATAGTCCGGAATTGGAATCAAATTTACCGATAAACGAGTTTTTAATCTTACTATGACGCCACTTTCTCTATTCTTCTGGATTTTTTTTTTATTAAAGGTAAATACTGCATGTTTTCGAATTAAAAGTATATATTAATTTAAACTCTAAATTGAAAGGGCTAATGCTTTTTGGGACATTTCCCTTTAAAGTGTGACCCTTTTTGAACTTGTGTAGAAAAACGATACTTCTTTGCTGTGATTCTAATTTTCTGCCTTTCTAAGTACAAGGATCGGAATGAATTTTAGTTTCCTATAGTAAATGGTCCAATGGAAATAAATTTTTTTTCTCTATATGTAGTATATTCCTGAGGATAAAACAACTTTCGTTACAACGCAGCTCAAACACGTTCTAGTGACACACCTGCAACCATAAAAAAAGGGGATTGGTGCTGTTTGTAGTCAACACGCCTTTTGTTTTATTAGTCGGGCTTGGGAACATGATTATTCCTGTATTTTGGGGGGTAGAGAAAAAAGCTAGTCAGCCATTTTTCACGGCTTCTGTCGTGTAGTTTTATTGCCCCTCGGCGTGGGAACATGGGTCAGAACTGTACTTGGGGGGGAGAAGCTCTAACCACGTGATGTTAACTTCTGCGCATGTACGGCTGAAAACATTTCAGACTTGGAATAAATTGAGTTGTTAGTAATTTCTCTGTGCGGGTGTCAAAAATGTCAGTTGCAACAAAGTTGATTATTATTATTATTATTATTATTATTATTAGCCATATAGTACAAGGAAGCCTGAGGCTTATGCTGTACCAGGCAATATATAGAGAGAGAAATTCAGAAGTAAAAGGGAATCACCAAGAAAGAGAAGAATGATGATATCCAGCTCAGGACCCTAGGTGTGCCATACTCACCAGATCCACAGTGCGGATTTCGTATTACGAGTTCGAGCCATGTGTGATGATTGAAACTGCGAATGCATACATGCGATTATCAAAAAGGCAATAAACTGATTTCAAGGAAAAAAATGGATGTCTTGCTTTTCGTAAGAGCGGGAGCAAAAGAGATCCAGCTGCATAGACTAAGAAACACCGGACGTGGCACTGCTCTGGAACCTGAGGTTAAATTTAAGTTTAGAATTTTCAGAACTTGAACTATTATCAACAAAAGTCGCAGATATCGACGCATTCAAAGAGCGTCTCGAATGTGAAAAGTCGACATTTCTCCTGATGCAAACTGTTATATAAGAACATTTAGACTGTGTTAGAGACTTTAAAATCAGGAAAGTTTACACTGTGTACGAACATTTTCTTCGAACTGCAGAGCCGTACAATTGCATTCAAAGTTTTTCTACTAAATGCCAGAAAGAAGGGATGAAAACGGAATTCGAGAATAAAACGTATATGGTGTTTTCAGCGCTGTTTGCTCAATGATAGAACTAGATGGGGAGCACACTTTAAAATATACTATATATCCATTCAGCTAGAAAAACTATTTACATTGTGATTGTGTTGATTTTTATCCTTTTTCTCTTAATAGTTTAGTCAGCCATGTATATCTTTTTGTATCAATAAAAAAAATTTCCCAATTTAAAAAAATCTTTTTTTAAATTGGGAAATTAATTTTAAGATATATTTCACTAGATTTCAACATAGAAGGAGAAAAAGATTTCCTTTTCAGCTTGCAAAAAGGACCGGTAGATGCTGCCTTGACTACCTTTTAAGCGGGATTGGAAAGAAGAAATATATTTAAGCGCCAATAATACAAAAATAAAATTTAAAAAAAAATTATACTTTCAGGTTTTCGTCGGCAAAGTGGACCACTAATAACATAGTACACATCACTAATAGTATCAACAAAAGGAAATAAAAAAATATATATATTCTAGAATATAAAGGGAGAAAAAAATCATTTTCAGTTTGCAAAAAGGACAGATGGTTGGAACCACCACCCAGACTAACTTATTGGGAAAAAATATATTTAGCCATCGAATATGGAACACAATTAAAAAAAAAAAAAAAAATCTTTACTTTTAAGTTTTCATCAGCAAAGTGGACTAATAATGACAGTGTATAATTCCAATAGTATCAACACGGGAAATAAAAAAAAAAATACGTTTTCACTGTTACCATCCATTAGAAGAAACAGGCAGCACTCCGTAGCCGAGTGGTCATGGGCGGGAGTGCAGGAGCACACGCTCTTTGAGTAGACCGGGGTTCAAGCCCCTGACTGCTGAATACGGTCGATCTGCCAACCCGCACTGGACCAGCGTGGCAGATTATGGTCCATTTCCCTCAGCATGAATTGTTGAGGAGGCTTCCATCCTGCAGTGGGTTGATAATGGCTGTACTTTTACTTTTTTTTTTTTTTAGAAGAAATAGCTATGCAATCGTTATTGGCGCCGAACACTTTGAAGCAGAGCCCCTGAAACCAATTCATTGCAGAATGCAGTTCTCTTGATGTCACACTCATAGATACCTATAATAACCAGATGTACTCAACTTAAAGGGTAGCCCAGTGGATAAAGCGCCAGACAGTCAACATAGAAGGGTTTGCGGCTCCGCAAAAAAAGAAAAACATGATCAGCCATCTAATGAGCAAAATAACAACCAAAATAATTTTTTCCCACTCAACTCAACAGCCAATCACAGAGAGCAGCGGGCCATCACAACCAACCAGACAGCTTATAAAAAAACTACCGTTAAGCTCGTTTATATCACTGCTTGTTACCACTGAAGTGCTTCTAGTTACACAGTTAATCTTTAAACCCACCTGGGTGTCATTAGTGTTATCAAAAAAACCATGATGCACACAATAAATCAATGGCATCTTTAGCTACCCTTCCTGAAGCTAGTCTTGACATTAAAAGAAAATTAATTATAAGAAAAAAAAAATAGCTTATTGCTTCCAGAGTACAACTGCCAGCTAAGCAACATGTTCTCAAATTTTTTCTTCCAGAAATAAACAATTTACATTTAAAAAAAGAAAAATTTTTGTACTTACTTTGACCAGCAGTTGGGCAATAATGTGGCTGTGAATTTACAGGTTTGTGATATCCGTTTTACCAAAAAACGATTAGTTTTGAAGACCTTGAAGTTTTCCCAAAGTAGAAACCCACTAGGTTAGGTTAGCAGAGGTGATTGAATAATGGGACTGACATTGGAATTATGTATCGAACAAAGCTTCAAGGCAGTAGTTCAATTCTTTCATTAATCTCTTAGGAAATTCAGAACCAAAACACAAAGAAGAGAAATCTATACACAGATGTGTTTCGTTACTTACAGTATATTAGTCAACAGGACTACTTTTACATCGGCTAAAAATTTAAATTTGATGACAAAATTTGTTCGGTCTCCATTAGAAAAATTCATATTTATGAACTTTTTTGAAATCTATGCATCACTGAATTTGTAACGGTATACCTCTTTTGCCCTTACATGGTTTGTAAAGGTCACCCCCCCCCCATTTTACTGTTTGTGTTTTGTATGTTTTTGCAAAGGTGATTTGTTACTATTGCGCCTCAACCATTTATCTCACTGGCATTGATATACAGTAGGCCGGCTGACAGGGCTAGCCAGGTAGGTAAAGTGCATGCCTGGCAACCCAAAGGTCGCGGGTTCGATTCCCGCCTCGGGCTTGGCTCACAGTAAAATGAAAAAACTTTGGGAGGTGCATTATGACCATAGAAGCTGATGCGCCAACAACTAACAAGAAAAAAAAAAAAAAAAGTAGGCCCTCGTTATAATGCAGTTCATCTTACTGTTCTTATATTATTACCAGTAACTCAATATAAAGCTCTTTTACTAGTGTACAGATGACATGTTTAATGAAAACCTTTAATCTGGTGGTTGATAGCATGAGAATGAATGGTAAAACAGCATTAAAACGTCTCCCACACTAATTTAATTGCAGTCCAGTGACTTGTTAGGTCCAAGAACATTTGAAAAAATAATCAAGTTAAGGAATATGCAGTATTGCTTGTAATATTTGCGTTACATACATTTATCCAAAGCTGTCGCCACTCAGTACAGTGTTAGACACTGTCCGCAAAGGACAGTTTACTCAAACATTGTATCATAATTAATGCAACACAGTTACACTTTCAAAGAGTTAATAATGGTGGATAAGAATGAAAAAGCAACGTCTGGATGCGGTACGAAGACTAAAAAGGAAAGAAAAAGATCACATTTGTAAAATATAATTTTTAGCAATGGGAAAGACAGCTGTTCCACTGCAGCCAACTAAATTGACTACGGATAGTCAGACTATTACGATTGAAATGAAGAGACCTATAAATAACATTAAACCATTTAACCCTAGTAAGGCCTGGTTTGATAATTTAAAATGTTCTATAGCCTACGCCAGTAGCTTTCAACCTTTTTTTAATAACGGCACCCCTTTATTTTATTTTGCGGCACCCCTACTCAATTTTCTGCCTGTTAGATCCGATTCATTTTCTCTCTCTCTCTCTCTCTCTCTCTCTCTATATATATATATAAATGTTATATGATAGTTATTACAATAATATAATTATAAAAATTACATTTCATAATACAAATTATATATATATATATATATATGTGTGTGTGTATGTACACACACACACATTATATAATAATAATAACTTTATTCTTTATATAGAGGTACTAAAGTAAACATCAATTATAAATCACCAAAAATTAAAAGATACTGTATACAGTTTTATAATGAAATAAACAAACAAAAAAAAAAAATTATAAGTTTAAGTAACTTAAACCCAAATTACGTAGCACCCCTGGAATGTTGTTGCGGCACCCTGGTTGAAAACCACTGGCCTACACAAACATAGCAATCCAGGGAGAAGCCACAAGTGTGATCAAAGAGCCAAAACTTTCAAAAAATGAACTTGTTAAAAATATTGAAGAGGAGTGTTATATAAAACAAGTTTTTAACATAGATGAAACAGGTCCTTTTTGGAAATGAATGCCTAAAAGAAGTTTCATATCGAAAGAAGAAAAAACATGCCAGGCTTCAAAGTGGCGAATGATTGGTTGACTTTTTGTTGGCTGGTAATGCTGCAGGGGGATTTTAAATCAAAACCCCTTTTAGTTTACCGTTCGTAAAATCCAAGGGCTCTTAAAGGTTTCACTAAACCAAACATCTGTAATTTGGAAGGCTAAAAAAAAAAAAAAAAAAAAAAAAAAACTTGGGTAACTAGGCCTCATTTTGTTGATTGCTAGTCTGTTGTTCCACAGTGGAAAGATATTGGGCAACAAATGACCTTGATTACAAAGTAATTCTGATCATGGACCACATGCCAGGAAATCCAAAACAATAGACAAAAAGTTCATTAAAAAAAAATGGGGAATTTGATGAATGTTCATCAAATTCTCTTTTTGTGGAGTGGGTGGAGGGTATCTTTTAAATGTCTACTTTTAACCTGTTTGCTGGTCATGATGAAATAACATTTTACTAGTATTTGTGCCAAAGCAACTGCCTGTGAAGTGACCATAATTGCAGCAGCTTTAAGCTGCACATAGTTTGTCCATTTTTGGATGGAAAAATTCCAATGTCTAGAAAGGGGAGAAAAAAAAAAAAAAAATGAAATTCTCACCCAAGACTAACTGACACAGGATGGAGGTGTGGGGGAAGAAGCCAATAAAAATTCCTTCCATAAGGATATGATTCAAACCCAGGCCTTTTCCATATGGTGTGGAAGAACCACTGTGCTAGCTGTGAGGGTTCAGAAAAGGTAAGTAACTGGTCCAATTTGCATATTTGAAAGTTTGACCAGTTTGAAACAGACCTTAACTTGCATATTTGCAAGTTAAGGTCTGTTTGATCTTTATGAAGGGTCCATTTGGTACACAATAACAACGAAGGAAGTACATACTAAAACTTAGTTGCTTTACCCATTTAACCTTCAAAGAACACATCGTCTGATACTCTGTCATATTAAAATTCAGTTACTTTTTTTTTAAGCATCTCAATTCTATAATCAGAAATACTGAGTTCTGAACATATCTTGAGTTGAAATTCCTGTGAATTTTCAGTTTGATAAGGATTGGAGCCTACAACTGCTCTTTATGTAGACAGGACATTACTTAAATGGAACAAGTCTCATCACTATTTTTGCTAGACTGTCTCAAAGAGCCATTCTAGACATTCCATGCACATTTTAAATCTTTCTTACTTCCTGATCACAACTTTGGGTTGCAATAAATTTAGTTATTTCTGATATATGCATTGAAGAGCATGGTAAAATGGATGTATAAACATCATTGGGAATGTGAAACAAAAATATAAATTTATTAAGACTAAAAGAATAACTTTTCTTCTAAGTTTACAGTTACACACAAATTTTGAGGTTAAGATAAAAATGCAAAATAAATTTAAAATAAACTAATCATACACTACAATATTTCCATCTGAGTCTAGGTCTCATGGCATCTAGAAAGGGGAAGGAACAAATAAGATTCTCTGTCTTTTAGCCTCAATAAAAAAATAAGTTTTATTTTTCTATCTGCAATCAATACGGTGACCTGTTCATTATTGAATTATTATTTAGAGACTTTTTTTCTCTCTCTCTCTCTCTCTCTCTCTCTCTCTCTCTCTCTCTCTCTCTCTCTCTCTCTCTCTCTCTCTCCATTCAATTATTATAATCTGGTAGTTTTAAACAAGAGTGCAATAAACTGAATGTAGATAGATAATATTCTTTACTGTAAAAAGAATTTAAAATCAATTTCAAAGAATAAAAACAAAAACCATACTTTAAAGCTTTTTTTTTTTTTTTTTTTTAAATATGTAACCATTTTTTCCCCCAAGTCCTTATGTAACACCTTTAAAGCACAATACATAAAGTGGGCCAAGCGTTGAAAGCCTTTTTTTTTTTTTTTTTAACTTTTATCTTCCAAACCTCAAAGACACTTGCAGGCTTCATGTAGGCATTACTACTAATAATAAATCTGCTGCCTAGTCCACGAACTGCATAACACATAATATTGTACTGTACTTTATCTTAAATACAATATATTCTGTTGTGTATGTAAAAATAAAGAGTGACTTTTTAAATGAAAATCACTAATAATGCAGAAAAATTTTAAGCTTAAGTCCTATTACTGTATCATTACATGTATAGGAATAATATTTTTTAAATTTATGAACGTTTGACTTTCAAATTACTTTTCAAGAGTGCATGGTATTCTTAAATTGGGAGGCTGGGCATTTGGTTGGCTTAGATTTAAACGGAAAAGAGATCTCACTGTTTAGAATAAAGTTGATTTTTTATAGAGAAGATTGTCCTTTAAGTATAATTTTGATACATATAAAATCATTCATGTCACTTCTGTATAACAACAATGAGTGATACAATGGGTAAACGTTTCACTATTAAATAAACTACAAATTCATCGTTATACAAATTACTGTAAACAAGGATTTATGTATTGGTCAATCTGTAGACTATACTTTTTTGCCCCTGGCAAGTTTTTATAAATGACATCACTGTAGGTAGTGTTATACAGAAGTGGCAAGAGTGTGAGCATCCCTGGCAAGATTCCTGTTCTTTACATTAAGGAAGGACTTGTATACTAATCATATAATTTTAAAATTTCACAGGTTTTGTGTGGTACACAAATCCTTTAAAAAAAAATGCAGTTGTCCTGTCCTGTCCTGATGAAACAAGCAGTGTCATTCCTTTGTGAATCATAGAAATAATCTGCTAGTTAATGTTATGCTCAGCATTTTTGATCCCAATCTAAAATTAGAGTATTTAACTGGACAATCAGCAAACACCTAAGTAAACTTTAGAATTACAAAAGATTTAACTTGCCATACTGCATTAGATATCACTATGGTATGTGAAATACGACTTAACAGTATTATTCTATAATAAACAAATAAATAGTCACAAGTTGCAAATACTTTATTAATATTGCAGCTAGAAGCCAGTTTAATTTCAGGGAGCTATCCATATTCATTCAAGTAAAATTTAAAATAAATAAATGAAAAAAGTAGTAGTTTACTTGGATTGCATAATACATATACTTAGTAATAAACAATTATGGTTTCAAATGCAACAAAATAAACAGGACATTTTTGCACTGATTTTCTTTTGTACTTTTTGTTTAAGGGCTAATATTCTAATGATAGATGGTATGTATGAAAAAAAGAGGATCAACTGACTCAAAGCTGCACTTCTGTTCACAAGGCCATAAGTGAGTTATTTCAAACAACTGCTGCTTTACAAAAAGAGAAAGAAAAATGAACATTAGCTTTCATGAGCAAAGCTTAAATTAATCACTAAATTACAACCTTCCAGCAGTCTGAGGCCAAATGCCTATTCTGAAATTTAAAACAGAAAGCAAAGTTTACAGATCATGGGTCTGTATTTTCCAAACATGTTGCATGGTCCCAAATACATTCAAATTTATTCAATAGGTTTTATAATAATAATTATTTTTTTGTCCATTAGAAACCTGGCAAAAGAATCATTTGGCGAGAGACAGTTGCAAGAAGGGCACATGAAACCATGTTCAGTAACAATCTCCTCATTCTCCTCTTTCTTTAGAGGAAGTCCACCGCCACTGCCAAGTCCGAGAAAGTTCACCATGCTTTACTCTAATTTATCACTGCTGTTCCTGATGCTGCTGTTGCTGTTGATATCTGTAATTATTACCACCACCTCTTCCCCCTCTTCCACCATCTCTTGGACCTAAGACCAATTAAATACGATGTTTATTCTGATGCAAGAGATTTAATATATATTAATACATATTAATAAATATATATTAAATATATGAGTTAATAAATCCACTATTACAATTCTAGAATTAGAAATCAAAATTCAATTTAGCAAAGAAAGTGAAACCTGATTTCCTCAAAATCATATTCGTACTTGGGTTGATTCCTAGAAATTCTGAATCCGGAAAAGTTTTAATAGTTCTTTTAGCTGGAACAGTACTCTAGAAAGATTTTCATTTCGTTTATTTTCTTATTGTTATTAATAATAACAATAAGAAATTAAAGCATATCATATGATGCAATGGGCAAATTTCATGTTATGAAATGCAATAAGCCATATCTTGTTCACTTTTTTTATATATTCTAATTTTCAAATGCAGACTTAGTGCTTTCTTTTTAAAACTTTTACGAAATGAAATGCAATACAGTCTATTCCCACCATTAAGCCCTCTGCAAACCGTGAGGACCTAGCTGTGGAGTAGACTGTGCCCAGACCAGTTAAGTTGGATGGAATTTAAGCCCAGACAGACCTCTTTGAATAGGTCTGGGTAAAAACTGTACCACACAGGAGAATTTCTTAATGGCCTCTTCAGTAGAGGCTAATTTCAGAGTTATGTTGATCTGACAAAACATATTAATATGTGCACACGCATTACTTTGAATTTTTGCATGCTTAACAATTTTAAAAACTTGCAATTGGAAGTGATGGACAGCAGGTTCATCTAAGGTTAATTTAACATTGAAGATTAGTATACGCCAAGGAAAATTCAAAAAAGTCAGTTAATGTAATGCACTGCATAACAAATGTAACAAAAAAAAAAAAAAAAAAAAAGCAACTTTCATGCACGAATTGAGAACACTGTTTCTGCACATCCACCATTTATACCCATTCATTCCTCCAACATAATATGCATTAGCTACAATATATGGCAGGGGTGGCCAACTTAATTTGTGATGCCATCTACTTTTTTCCTTCAAAATGTGCCGCGATCTACCATCTCAAAAATTTCACTGAACAAGGTTAAAAAAAGTTAATCAACATATTGAAAAATGTTGTTTATAAATTTTAAAATTCAATACAATTCAGAATATGTATTTAAAATTTTAATTTATGCGAAGTTTGTGTATTCATGTCATCTACCAAGCTTTCAAAATTGGGGATATACTGTGATAAGGCCAACCGTAAAGAATCTTCTGTGTGCAAGTCCGTAAGAGCACAGCGATTCTTTGTTTGTTTCAAATACGAAAAGGCTGATTCATATAGATATGTGGAAGCAAAAACAGGAATTTAAAAGTTCACTGCATTTTTTTACATTTAGGTACTTTTCTCAGCAAACATATTTCCAAAACTCTTTTTCTGATGATTTCATTTTCACGTAATATTTTCTCCATGTGAAAAATCACAGCGATTTTTTCTGCAATTTGTTTCATATCTCAGTCGACATTAAATAGGTAAGAAATATATTGAACAATGCCTTCAATTGTTTTAAAATCACTGAATCTGGTTTCAAAAAAATCGCCCACAACATTCTCAATTTCAGAAACATATTTCTCACTATTAAATTCAAAAAGTATATTTTTGCAAATGATTATGCATATTTGCAAAATGATCGAATTTTTTTTTTTCTTTGAGATCCTTAGCCATTGCCAAAAATTGATATTTATATGCAGAAATACAGTCAGTCCGCGTATAACGTGTTTACACTACACAAATTCGATCATACACGATTTATAAATAGGGGAACAATATTGTATATAACATGAACCGAATTCGCTTATGCACGATTCGCCTTTGTGTTTACAACAAATGGCAGTCAAATGCAGAATCACTGAACGCAACACAATAGGAATGAAGAGAAGATTCTGAAAATGTATTTATGTTTTTTATATCAGTGAAGGGGAAACATATTTCCCCATAATAACGTAAAAACCCACACAATTCCAGCTATCAGTATTATCGCAAATGCAATTAGATCGCGTTTACTACCAGTTTATAACAGATTCCACTAGCAGAATGCAACTGGAAATTGTTTTTATTGTTTTATGGTAGTAACCCCCAGAAATGTGCTTTAGTAAAATGTGAGCTAGTGAGGTGTTCATAGTGTATCTCTGCCTTTACGGTGTTGTTTATTCATTTGCTACACATGCACAGTTTTGTTTGTGTATCAAGTATGCCTCCTCATTTTGTAATTGTGCTTTATTCCCTAAAAATGAGTAAAATACTTAAGAGGTGTGAAAAGAAAGCGTCCTGGTGAAGACACTATAGATGTAGAGAGAAAAAGAAAAGCAAAAAACTAGCTTTTTGCTAGCGTTTATAGCCAAAATCATACCGCCTCCAGTCGGCACACCGGGGTTTCCCCGATAGGGCTTATGGCCAGTGCGCCTCTGTCGATAGAGAAAAAATATGAAATTGTGAAAAGGTTTGAGCAAAATGAAAGACCATTTGATATTACACATGCTACAGGCCTAAATGAGGCAATGCCGAGAATTACGAAGAATGTAAAGAAAATAAAAACAACTTTCATAATCTAATGGTAAAACCCATTAGATTAAGACACAAAGAATTGGAAGCGATGGAACGGCTGTTATCTGTTTGGATAGAAAATCAAACAAAAAACAAGTTTGCTTACGATAGAAGCAAAAGCATTAGCAATATTTTATTACGTAATAGTCATAATAATAATAGTCATAATAAAATACGTATTTTATTATGATAATTTATTATGTTTGATAACGTTTTGGTTACAAATGTGTGTTCAATCTTGGGTGGTCGGCACCTAACCCTATTTTTTCCCATAGAGCCTGTTGTTTACATTGCATGATTTTGCATTGCATGAGGGTTTCTAGGAACACAACTATTGTGCTATACGAGGACTGACTGTACTACTAATCATTGTCACCCACATTTTTATTTTTTTCCTTGTAATTCAAAATTCAGATCACCTAATTAACTGGTAAAATCTGCCAAAAAAGCCAGATCATGCACCCACTCTAGCCACTCCTTGGCTAGTACTTGATGCATTTCGTGGACATTTGTCCAAACGGGTCAAAAATAAAATCGTGCAAAAACGTGGTGACTTGGTTGTGATTCCTGGTGGCATGACTAGCCAACTGCAGCCACTCGACGTTTCAGTCAACAAACCATTTAAGGATTACTTGAGAAAGGAATATGAATCCTGTCTGTTGACTGTCAACCTTCCGGAAAAATTAAGAAAGAGCAGGCATCAAAATTGGCAGAATGGGTATCAACAGCTTGGAAGCTAATCCCAGAAAGAATAGTGCAGCACTCATTTAAAAAATGTTGCATCACCAATGCTCTTGATGGCTCAGAAGATATATTATGGGATAATGAAGATAACGACGGCTCAGAAGAATCAGACTCTGAATGTGAAGGAGACTCTGATATAGATTCAGATGCAGATATCGAAGATTCAGAAGGAAGTGATGAATAACATACCTACTGATAAATACTATTGTTGTTAGTAAATTGAATTCTATTATAATAAAAATATTTGTTAGATATATTTTAACGTTTTATTTTATTTTCCCCCCCTAGAATCCAAGCTTTTCTTCTGTTGGTGGTACTTAAATTAAGGTGCGTCTTGGAATCAAAGAAATACAATACTTAATGATGCCAATTTATAACTACTTAAGTAGTTAACTTAAGTTGTACATTAGCTAAACTCTTTACATAACCTGAGGCTTTAGCCCTAAACTATACTGTAATCTGTTTTAATTTAGTTAACACAAAAAAGATAAAAACTATGCTATGGAGAAATTCCTATGTGATAATAAGATTGCTAAGTTTTGTTTTTGCCTCTACTGCTAGTCATACAATTCGATGTATATACATTGAACTGTATGGGACTAGCATGTATTAATATGTTCAAGTAACTGTTAACATATTTGTTTATTACATAGTTGTTTATTGTGTACAATTGTACTTAACTGTTAAAAAGAGAATCCACAATTTATGATATTACTTGATACTTAATATTTGTAATTCATGCAAAAAAAACAGGTGACATGTCTCTTAACTAAGTGCAAACTGATCTTGCTAATTATAATACATGCTGATGACTAGCTTGATGTGACTTAAGAACATGTGTGGTAGAAGCATATTTTGATAAGAAAAAAAAAAGAACCCACTCCCACATCAGTTTTGATTTGGCTTGGTAAAGTAGTAGTGCATACTGAGTTCCTGAACCTGCATCCGTGGTTAATCTCTACTGTAAATAATGATCTAATTTATACATACAAAAATAGATTCACACACCTATGGTAATATTTCATAAAAGTAATAAAATATAATTTTTACAGCTTTCCACACACCAAGCACGCTCTCTTTTCACCTTTAGCTACTCTAAGCAATGCCAAAGTGGTCAATAGTTCATGCAGGCACTCTGACCAGCCTATAGCTATAATTTGCAAGAGTAAAAAGTAAAGTGCAGCCATTATCAACCCACTGCAGGATGGAGGCCTCCTCAACAATTCATGCTGAGGGAAATGGACCATAATCTGCCACGCTGGTCCAGTGCGGGTTGGCAGATCGACTGTATTCAGCAGTCAGGGGCTTGAACCCTGGTCTACTCAAAGCCAGGAGCGGGAGTGCTACTGCACTCCCGCTCCTGGCCACTCGGCTACGGAGGCATTTGCAACAGTAGTGAACACTAAATTAAGAAGTGAGTAAATAACTGATGTTGAAAGAGAAAAATGACACCTTTTCATATCAATCATAAACAACATAGCACTTGTTTTAATATACAAGCTCATATACATCAGGCTACATTATGACAAAAACAAAGCTCAGCAATTTTTGTTTTGTACAAGGAACAGAAAAAGATTTCACACACAACTCATTGTGAATTCCTTAAGAATACTTAAGTTTTTAATCCTCCACTGCGAAAGTATACTCTTCTCAGAAGCACATTCATTGTCATTCTGTCTCAAATTGAGCATGTGTATGACATGAAATTAGGAAATCATGCATTTTTGTACAATTCAGCAATCATTTTTTTCCCCCCTTTTTCAGTAGCGTAAACAAAATGGATTACTTGACTTGTGTGCATATAACCACCTGAGTTAAAAAGAAGTTAATTCTTTGTGTTTCCACACAATTCACGAGGAAGTGAACAGAAATGTAAAATTTTAAGGTGCTGTATAACAATACTATATGCAGTAGTCTAGCAAATCTTCATTATAGCTCCAGTCAATTTCATTTAACAATGTTTATCTTTAGTTGATTTTGGCAGTCATTTCTAACCAGAAAAGCACAGAACCCGATTAAGACTTCAAATTTTATTGCAAACATACAGTCAGTCCTCGTATAACACGTGTTTACACTACACAAATTCAATCATACACGATTTATAAACAGGGGAACAATATCACATATAACATGAACGTAATTTGCTTATGCACGATTTCCCTTTGTGTTTACAAGAAATGGTAGTCGAACGTGGTGGAATCACCCCAACTGAACACAACAGAGTCAGAATGAAGAGAAGATTCTGAAAAATTTATTTGTTTTTATGATTTCGTGGAAGGGGAAACACATTTAACATAATAACATAAAAACCCACAGAATTTCAGCTATCAGTATTATCGCAAATGTAATTAGATCGACTTTTACTACCCATTTATAACAGACTCCACTAGCAGGAACCACCAATAAACCGGAAACTGCAAATTGTTTTTGTTTTATGGCAGTGACCTCCAAAAATGTGCTTTAGTAAAACGTAAGCATGTAATATGTGAGAATAGTGTGCATTGCACACTATTCTCACATATTACATGCCTTTACTTTACTGCATTGTTTATTCAGTTGCTACTTGTTCGCTGTGCTTTTATGTATATCAAGGTTGTCTCCTCATTTTTGTTTATTTTATAATTGTGCTCTATTCTCAAAAAAATGAGTAACATACTTGAAAAAAATTGTGAAAAGGAAGCATTCTGGTGAAAATGCTTCAGAGAGAAAAAGAAAAGCAATATAGATAGAAGAAAAATACAAAATTGTGAAACGCTTTGACCGGAATAAAAGAACATGAGATATTGTGCGTGCTACAGGCCTTAATGAGGGAATACTGAGAACAATTAGAAAGAATGCAGAAAAAATAAAAGCAACTTTCATAGCAGGAACAACAACAAAGTGTAATGAAATCAGTTAGATCAAGACACAAAGAATTGGAAGAGATGGAACGTCTTTTATCTGTTTGGATAGAAGATCAAACAAAGAAGAGATCAGGAATGATACTGCCAATGCCTTTGCTTACGATAAAAGCAAAGGCACTGGCAATATTTGAAGACCTCAGAAATAAAGCTGAAAACCCTCAAGAACTGCCTCAATAATTTCAGGAAACCTAACGCTTTCCATAATGTGAAATTATCAGGTGAAGCTGCGAGTGCAGATGAAGCAGCAGCAAAGGCATTTCCGCCGATACTGAAAAAACTAATTGAGGAAGAGGGCTATACACTGGACCAAATTTTCAACTTTGATGAAACTGGACTGTATTGGAAAAAAATGCCATCAAGAACATATATCTCAAAAGAGGAAGCACGAGCTCCAGGCTTCAAGGCTGCTAAGGATAGGTTGACCATTATGTTAGGAGCAAATGCAAGTGGTGACTTGAAACTGAAGCCTGTTTTTTTTTTTTTTTTTTTAAATCAAGCAGCCAATCCGCGAGCGCTAAAATGGAAAATGGATCGTAAGGACTGCCCTGGGTGTTTACTTTAGGAACAGCAGAAGAGGGTGGATGACAGGGCAGATCTTCACTGATCTTCTACTACATGTGTTTGAGGATGTGTTTCAAAGCTACTGCAAAAGAAAAATTTGGATTTTCAAGATTTTAATTATTTTGGACAATGCACCAAGTCATCCTCCAACCCTTGATGAACTGAACTGTCACCAAACATCAAATTCCTATTTTTACCACCTAACACAATCTCTTATCTCCTGACCAAGGAGTAATTGCTGCTTTTAAGCACTATTACACAAGACGCACATTTAAGATGCTGATAGCAGAAACAGAGGGCGAAAATGCACCAACAACTTCTGGAAGCGATTCAACATAAAGAATGCAATTTACATAATTGTGGAGGCTTGGAACGAAGTGCCAAAAGAATGCTTACATGGTGTTTGGTGGCCTCTTTTACTAGATTTTATTCGTAATTTTAAAGGCTTTGATCCTGTAAACGAGCTTCCTAAATTAAAAGCACATTGTGTTGCCCTCGCAAAGCAGGTTGGCTTTGAGGAAGATGATTTAGAAGAGTTGCTTCAGCCTCATGAAGAAGAAATTTCAACTGAAGAACTGCAACAACTTGTTGCTGGGGGGCAGGTGGAAGACGATGAAGTTGAATGCCTGAACGCCACCATAAGATTGCTTTCTACTTCAGAGTTATCTTCAGTTTTAAATTCATTTGAGAAAAGTATGCAATGCTAGAAGATAACGATTATAATGCAGAAAGAGGCAGAAGAGCACTTCATACAATTCGATCTGCTTTGGAGCCATATAAGGAGCTGCTTTGTGAAAGAAGGAAGATTGCAAAACACAAACTAGATATCTTTTTTATGAAAACACCCAAGAAAGAGACAGAAAATGAGCCACAGCCCTATAGTTCTGGCGTGACCACATTTCGTCCAAAGTCCTCATCGGCATCTCCTCCACCTCCCAGTTCTGATAATGATGACAACCTGCTGCCACTTTCCCCATAATCTTGCTGCTTCAACTTTTTCTCAAGCCCTTTCCCTCAAGCCGTCTTCATTTATTTTTAAGGTAAGAATCTAAATTAAAAAATTTTTAACTGTGTAAATGTTTTATTACGATTATTTATTGTTTGGTAATGTTTTGGTTACAAATGTGTGTCCAATCTTGGGTGGTCGGCACCTAACCCTATTTTTCCCCATAGGGCCTGTTATTTATACTGCACGATTTTGCATTGCACAAGGGTTTCTAGGAACACAACTATCGTATTATATGAGGACTGACTGTATTTTGAATAATCCACACCAAAATGCATGTGGAATCCTATATCACTGATCAGGGGATAGCAGCGACTTAGAAATATGTTTCATTTTGAATAATCTGATATTGAAGTTACTAGAATAATATGTACTCATCTGACATTGAACCATTCTGTATGAATACAGATTGTGGTAAAGCCAAGAGAACAAAATTGACTAACATAATGATAAAACCTTAAGTCATGGACAAAGTTGAATATTAAGGATATCATTACAATTATTGCCATTTTATTAAATGTCAATTATTTTAGGTGAACTTTCCTATTAACAGATCTTTGTTGTATCAATGGGAAGGATCCAGTCACAGGTTTTCCAAGAAAGTGAACTGAAAATATAAGGAACACTTTTGGACTCAATACTCCCCAGAAAACTGCCAGTAATAAAATGAGATTTATCATACCATATATGCCCACAGGGAATTGTCTATTACTACTGTTATAGCCTAATTTTAGATAAAAATGAATAGTGACAGCTCAATTTTTAAGTGTTTAAATTCTTCACTTTAAAAAAGAGGTTACCCAAATTAGTAATATTCTTCATACAGCCAAATAAATAGTAAATATACATTAGTGCTCTTAATCAGGCCCATGAAAATACAAACAGGGAAACTTTTCCATAAGCAATAATAATGTAAATACAGTAGACTGTCAAAATAATGTCACCTCAAATAATGAAACATTCAAGCTAATGGCACATTGAGGTCGGATGTTTACATACAGCACATATGTCTTGCAGTGCCAAAAAAAAAAAGAAACTAGCAAGTCACGTGATTACTGTATTTGTTTATGTTCGCCATTCTGAAAGTGAATTCTGTACTAATATCATGGATTACACTGCAGTTTTACATTTTTTTTAAATTAAAAACCCCTCACTATGGCTCCTAAAGTTAACCTCGTACAGAGAAGAAAAGAAGAACAAAATTAAAGCTCAGTGACAAACTTGATATAATCCAACCTATTACATTAGGGTCATCCAGAAAGTTAAGTCATATACCCATGTGTATTGTGTCTGTAAATTGCCTGTTTTTCTGGACGAAAAATCCCAGTTTATGGGGGGGGGGAGAAACCTTGCTATCTATGCCCGAGACTGACTAACTCAGCCACAAAGTGAAAAAGGCCTATAAAAGTTCCTCATTTCATCGATGGGATCCAAACCTGGGCCTTTTCCACCCGTTGTGGGCAGACGGTGATGACACCACTGTGCTAAGGCGCAGACTAAACTTGATATAATAAAGAAAATAGAACAGGGCATAAGCAGGAGTGTATAAAGCCTTGAATGGTTTGAGCATGCTCAATGCTGATGGGATTCTTCCTCTTGCTCAGAATAATTGCCCGAGAGGACATAAATTCAAATTGAGGAAAGACAGTTGTAGGATAGATGTGCAGAAGTTTGCCTTTAGCCAGCAGTGGTTGATTGCTGAAACAACCTTCCATCTGTCATTGTAGAAGTTGATAGCTTAAACAGATTCAAGGCAGAACTAGACAAACATTTGGAACGAGTGGATGGGTGAAATGAGAAGGGAGTGCATTTTTTTTTTTGGCTGATGCTATATAAGCTTGCTTTCTTGTATCATGCACCCTTGCTAATGCTAATAGCAGAATATAACATTGGATCATTAACATGTTTTTTTTTTATGTGCAGTTAATAAAATTGCATTCTTAATCTCTTCTATTTCTTATTTAGCCTCATTATTTCTGCATTAAATATATTAAAAATAAAACTTTCTAGATCACGAAAATATCAAAATAACGGCACCTTGAATCCCCAAAGGTGCCGTTATTCTGAAAGTCAAATGATTTACCTGACAGGTGTTTCTGGCTGATTTTAACACATAAATTTTTTTAACACTAGCATATTCTGGAATGCCTACAAGAGAAATTACAAGTTTATAATGCTATCATTTACGAATATTTCTCATTTAATTATTTCACATCATTATCATCCAATTGTTATACCCAATGGATATACATGTCACTAAAAAATTGAATACCATTCACTTTTGCTATGAGGCAAAGAGCGGAGAGACTTTGTTAAAAGATGGGTCATTAATTAGCTTGACACCTCTTTTGAATGGAGTCAAAGAAGCTTGAGAGAGGTTTTGGGAGCACCACCCCAGATGTGGGAACTTTTTTTCATGGTAGGGCAGATTTCAGATTTATACAGTTTACAAGAAAAGAAATGTTGATGTAGTAAAAGAAAACCCAGTTTTTTGATGAAGAGCAATATTTGTGATGTATTTATGTCAAGAGAAATTTGGAAGTTAAGGCAATCCCACTAATAGAGACATACGATCTTGACTAGAAATCTGGATATCACCAAAGATGAGCAGAGAAGCAGTAGACTCTTTTGAAGGAAAGAGGAATGTAGTATACTACTATCAGCAAAAATATGGATATGATTTCAGTCAGTGGGAGAAAGTCATTAACATACAAGAGGGGAAAAAGGGGGAGAAAGAACTGAACACCAGCATTAATGGAGAAGTCAGAAGACAGAGTGCCATCTACCAACACCCACACTGAGTGTTCAGAGAGAAAACGGGATACTCATTTGGAAAAAAAAAAAAAAAAAAACATTTAGTAGGCCGAAGGATGGGAGCCTGTTTAGAAGACCTTCATGTCAAATATGACCAAAAGGCTTAGAATGTCAAGAGAAACTGCTTGAGTTTCGCCAAATGTTCCCATTGAATTTTTCTAAGATGAGTAACATAAGCCAATACAACATTAGTGGATGGACACGTATGTATCCATACTGGCAAACAAACACTGATCAGATGGAAGGTTACTCATAAGCTTATGAGTATGTGGAATAAGTGGAAGGGAAGTATTTGTCACATTTTTGGAACTTGCTGGATATGGTAAAATTTCCAAGAAGAAAATACACCAGTGGATTAAGACAGTGTAAGAAGGCAACACAGAACAGTGGCAGGAACAGGTTTGGCAAAAGTGGAGAAATACCACCAGATTCTGGAGCTTTCTTGACATCAAGATTGTTTAGAATTCTAACATCCTCTGGTCATAAGACCATAGGAGGCAGTGTACTGGGTATGGTAGGAGGTGGTTTGTCAAGATTGTTGATACTAGAGTTAGAAGAAAAGTAGAATCCTAGTAAGTCACTTTTATCTTTATATGAGGATACAAGAGAGGTGGGGGTAGAGACTGAAGTTGTTGGCATAACTTCAGCAAGCAACGAGAATGCTTGACTATCATCTGGAAATGAAGCAAGCTGTCTGCACTTAGCCCGTACAAAATAAAGTTCATGCTGCTCAATAACTGTTTCACAATTGTTGTAAGCTTTAGTGTAAGCAGAAAATGAAGCAGGAGATTTGGATACAAGCCAAATTTCTACATTCTTATCTAGAGCAGTCTTATTTACTGGAAAACCAAGGATTAGAAAAGGAACAAGATTTTAAAGTGGAATAAAAAATAAAAGATTTCAACCCTACAAGAATAATTTCACAGACAAGATCAGCACAAACACTGGTATTACAATATTTAAAACAGTAATACAAGTAGGGAAAATAAGAATGGCCAGGAGAAAGCAGCTCTATTGGAGAAGAGGTCATCAGCAAGTTATAATGTGAAGTGCCTAGAGGGCCATTAACATTGACTGTACTTGAAAGGTTTGTTGGTGAGAAAAAGATCAAAGGTGTTGGTGTGTGGTTGGGGCTGCTTGGTAATCTGGCAGGTAAATGAACAAGCTGTGTGAGGTCATTGATAATTGCAAAAGCCTCAGTATCTCAACCAGCTGGGTCCATGTTACCATGGAACCTAAACCAACTGGAATTATAAACATTATAATCATTAAGAACAATTATTAACTATGAAAAAAGTTATATGGGAGAAAGTAAAGTTTCAAAGAAAGGAAGTTAAAGTTCTAAATGATTAATGGAGTTGAAAGAAAGATAGAGGCAACAGATAAATATAACAGAATAAGGTAGAGAAATTGTAAGCCAGAAGAGATGAAAAAGTGGAGATTCCAAAGTGGAGCATAGCGGATTATAAGTGAAATTTGGGAAGAGGGGGAAAAGAACATATGAAATTTTTGGATGTACTGTATATAACAACAAGAATACACTTAGCTCCTTCACACAACATGGCCTTGACAATACCTTCCACACACTACTCGCAATCCCTCCATTTACTAGCTATCAGTGCACACATAGCAAGATTATACACTAGATGATCTGGATGCCTCACAGAGTGGATTATCTAATAGCTGGTCTGGAAACACCATTTCAGAGCGCTAACCTTAAAATATAAGGAACATTGGCTCTTGCCATGATGCCTATTATAACCTTAAAAGACATCAGTCATGCATGATGGGTAATAGCCACTTTCCAAATGAGGATCATATGAAATGTTTTTAACCTACATACGAATTTTTAATAATGTAACAGATATATGCACTGAAAAATCTCTTCTCCCAGTCAGAATTTGACTCACACATAGAATGTGTACACATAATCTTCCTGTATGTGATAGGTTTATATATCTGTTTAACCTGGTGGTGGTAGGTTACCTGACAGATGGTCCTAGAAAATAATGATCCTGCATTAACTGCCAATTAGTAATCGAAAATTCGAAATTGTTTCTACCTTCCTAAATATAATCAAACTTTTATTGTTTTGACATAGAAAGATGGGAACATGAAATCTAATATTCTCTCTCTCTCTCTCTCTCTCTCTCTCTCTCTCTCTCTCTCTCTCTCTCTCGATGAGCACTACCCACAGGAAGCAAGATAGGTAGTTTCAAATTTTGCATGTAACAAAGCAAGGCAAACTTGATATAAATTTTGGATATTTAAAATAAAAAGCTTAATTATCTTTTAAACCAAAAATGGAACAGTTAAATGGATTCACGTTTATATTTTATGGCAAACGTTTTTTTAAATTTACCAGAATTATTTATTTTTATCTTTTGAAAATAAGTTTTAAAGAAACATGATATTAAGTAAGATTGAAATATTGGTACTGTTGAAGAAAAAACAGAAAAAATAAAACCTTTTCCCAGAAATATAAAATAAAGTTGGCCACCTGTCAGGTGACCTGCCACAATGTTTGCTACAGCAGATGGTGCTACCACCACTGGGTTAAACAGATAGGTGAAACAGGACCAGGGTATGTTTGCCAGGGACAAAGGTTGATGACGTTGTAGAGCAGATATCATCTTTTAAGGGCACAAAAGGTGATATTGTTGTACACGTTGGCACTAATGATATTACGAGTTGGAGACCGGCAGAATTACTAAATACGTACAGGTCACTGTTGAAAAAAAGCCGTGAATTAGGGTTGAATTTGAAAATGTCTGCAATTCTGCCCAGACATGATCGGAGGGAGTATATGATGAAAGCCTTGTTGATCAATTTGGCACTGGAGAGATTGTGCAAGGCTCAAGGGGTAGAATTTTTCTCAGCCTGGTCTGTGCTTGTTAACAGGAGAAACTGCTTTACAGGGATGGGATATGCTTAAATAGAAAGTGCGCAAGAATATTTGCTGATGCTATCAATGCAGTGTTAGGTGGGTCGGAAAACTGCTAGATTGGGGGGGATACACGGACTAATACATTAAAAGTAGCCACTGGCAGAGGTGAAAGTGATTCTTGCATTGCTACTATTGGAATGAGCAGCAGCCTGGAAAACAAGATGCAGGGGATTTCAGAGACTGCTGGAAGTCGTGGTACAAGTAAACACATAGGTTGTGTTAGGGTAGCTAAGAATTGGTGCACGTATACTTGCACAAACACAAATGCTAGGAGTTTGGTAAATAAATTGGATGAATTTGAGATGTTTATTTGGTTTTTAGGAGCATTAGCAACTAAGACCATATTGCTCCGGGATATGCAGTGGTCATTCCCTGACCTTTCTGCATCCTCCGTATTTGGTGGTGACGGGCTCAAACCCCTGTCTAATCAAGAAGCATATGCTACGCACTGCTGCTCCTTCCCACCTGGCTACGGAGTCACCTTATTTGATATGTTGGTCAAAACATCAAAGGCAGATATTGTTGGGATATCAGAGATGTGGTGTCACACAGATATAAGGAATGCAGAACTGGAATTTGGGGAGTACAATGTGTACAGGAAGGATAGAAAGGGAGGAGGGGTTATGCTATTAGTTAAAAAAACACAAAATCCAAGGTGGTACAGCCAGTCGACATCGCTAGACAGTGCAGTGTCGAGTCAGTTTGGTGTGAAAATTTCACTGGGAAATCAAAATTGAGAGTAGTAGGAGTCTGTTATAGGCCTAATGAGAGTGGGACAGTAAATCAGAGAGTCTTATAATGGGGGATTTTAATTTGTTGGACACACACACACACACACACACACACACACACACACACACACACACACACACACACACACACACACACACACACACACTTTTGTGCATTTATTGGATGATTGTTTTCTGCATCAGCATGTTCAGGAGGCAACTAGAGGGAGTACTACTCTTGATCTGATTATCAGTAGCGATTCTTCATGCATTAAGAATCTGCAGATAAAGGAACCACTAGGTGGCATTGATCACAGTGTGCTGAAGTGGGATTTACTCAAAGAGGTAACTACCATCAGGGGTAAAGGGAAGGGTTTTTGCTTTCGTAAAGGCAACAACGATGGTCTGAGACTATTTAAATTCTATACAGTGGGGCCAACAGCAAATTCAAAATGGGAAGCATTCAAAGAACGTATCTTGGAAGCTACTAGGCTTTACATACCAACTAAGAAATATTGTTAAAGGGATGTCAGATGAACTAATGAGACATATGGCAGAGAAGAAAAATGCATGGGATACATATAAATTAATGGGTGACATGGAAGTCTATGATAGATATAATCTGGTCTGTAACCTAAGTCACAAAGGAGGTTAGGCAAGCAAAGGCAGATTATGAGAAATCTTTGGCAAAGGATGCAAAGAAAAACAGCAAAGAGTTCTTTACTTATGCAAACTCTAGAAGGAAGAGGATGAATCAGATTGGTCCACTGGATATCAATGGTTCAACTGTTGATGATCCTGCTCAGGTAGCTAACAAACTAAATGAGTATTTTGCATCTACATTCACACATGAGGTATTCAGGGAGGGGAATGCCAGAGGTGAACTAAACTCTGGCAGTGAGTTAGATGATTTTGTAATAACTGAGAGGAAAGTGGAGGGGATCTATCCAGTTATATTAAAGGAGGCAGCAAAGGAAGTAAGCAAACCATTAGCCATAATTATGAGAGGTTCCTTGGAATCAGGGGAGGTACCCATGGACTAGAGCTGTGCAAAATTAGCCCAATTCAAAGTTAGATCAAAGGGTGACACAAGTAATTATAGATCTGTTAGTTTAACTTCTGTTCCAGGAAATTAATGGAGGCACTAGTTAAAGAAGCATTGCAGGATCATCTAGACAAGACTTCAGTTATAGCTCGAACACAGCATGGGTTTGTTAAGGGGAAGTCTTGTCTGACCAATCTGATTGGATACTATGATGTGGTCACAAAGCAACTGGATGCAGGGAATAATAACTTTGATATTATATATTTGGATCTTAGAAAGGCTTTTGATACTGTTGCACATGGAAGACTGCTGCACAAATTGGAGCAGTGTGGCATTGGAGGCAAATTGCTGCTATGGATAAAGGGTTGTTTGAGTGGGAGAAGACAGAGAGTGGTAACCAATGAACACTGCTCTTCGTGGACTAATGTTATTAGTGGAGTCCCTCGGGGTTCAGTGTTGGGTTAATTGTTTTCTGTATTTATAAATGATACTGATGATGGTATATCAGGCTTAATGTCCAAGTTTGCAGACAATACGAAGGTTGGCAGAGTTGTTAATGACACTAATGACACTATGCTGCTGCAACAGGATCTACAAAATTTGAGCATATGGGCTGAGAGGTGGCAAATGATGTTTAACATTGACAAATGTAAAGTACTACATATGGGAAGCAGTAACCGCAAAGTAACGTATCAACTCTGTGGTACTACACTGACCGTGGTAGAGAATGAAAAAGATCTGTGGGTAATTGTGCATGCAGATATGAAGTTTTCTGAGCAGTGCAGACAGTCCACAACAGTAGCTCATGGTGTCTTCTCAATGATATACAGGAATTTTCCTAGCAGGGAGGTGATTATCCCCTTGTATGAAGCAATGGTCAGGCCACACCTTGAGTACTGTATACAGGTCTAGAGACCTCACTCCAAGAAGGATGTAGGGCTGTTGGAACGAGTACAGAGAAGGGCAACAAGATTAGTGAATGGAACAAAGGGTTGCTCTTACGAAGAAAGGCTTAAGTTATGTAAATTACAGTGTCTGGAGACTAGGCACCGGCAAGGTGATCTGATAGAGGTGTATAAAGCTTTGAATGGTTTGAGCATGCTCAATGCTGATGGGATTCTTCCTCTTGCTCAGAATAATCACCTGAGAGGGCATAAATTCAAATTGAGGAAAGACAGTTGTAGGATAAATGTGCAGAAGTTTGCCTTTAGCCAGCATGTAGTTGATTGTTGGAACAGATTTCAATCTTTTGTTGTGAAAGTTGATAGCCTAAATAAATTTTAGGCTGAGCTGGACAGGTATTTGGAACAAATGGAGGGGTGAAATCAGAGGTTTTTTTTTTTTTTTTTTGGGCTGATTCTGCATAAGATTGCTTTCTTGCATCAAATGCCTCTACTAATCCTAACTTCTAGTAATGATGGGATATGATCTGATGTCCATGCATATTCCATAAAAATGTTTTTTATTGTTAAGAGCTGCTTTTCAAATAAATTACAAAATATAAACCCAGCTAGCAACACCATAGAATGAGTAAACTAAGTGCAACTCTTCATATTACTACATTTGAGTGCTACAATATTTGTATTTAAATGACAACAGTCATTTTTAGAAGAGCTGCCATACACAAGGCTATTAAGAAAAAGATATCAGTTTTGCATGTTTTTTTTTTTTTTTTTTGTTAGTTTGTTTTATTATTAAAATAAACAAACTTTATTTTAGTTAGTATTATTAAAAATTTTATCAGATAGTGATGCACACTAAAGGAAAATTCTGTAAGCAATACGGAGTACACTGCTGATCAGCGCATGCAGAATCACATGCTGAATGCTTTTGCTTGAATAAAACTCCCATATCTTATATGTTTAATGACATCAAGCTTACCAATGCCACCACAATACAACAAAAAAGATATAGGCATTTAGACTATTGCATCTTTTCTTGATGATCCTGTATATGGAACTAATTGAATAAATAAGTAATTGCATTCTATCATTACAAAAGACAGTCCTTATCACCCAGACCTTACCACCTTTAAGTACTGCAGATCAGGATGTCACAATGTGAAGAAACATGATCCTTTAATTGTTAACTGTTGTTATCTCTTTTAGCTACTGAGGAAGACTAAATCAAGTCCTGTAATACACAGCTGAGTATTTATTTATTTCTTTGAAATTTAAATATTTACATAAACCAAGAATGGAGTAGTGTTTCAATTCCTGATAGATAGTCAAAGCTAAGCACTGAAAATGTTCTTCAACTCTTTAGTGTGGCAAAATGTAAATTTCGTGCATTTACATCTCTATTTTCTTTATTTTGTGGTAAAAAAATCAAGTCCTGTAATACACAGATGAGTATTTATTTATTTCTTTGAAATTTAAATATTTACATAAACCTAAATGGAGTAGTGTTTCAATTCCTGATACATAGTCAAAGCTAGGCACTGAAAATGTTCTTCAACTTAGATGGATCATTCTCTTTAGTGTGTGTGTTATGGGTGTTTAATTGTGCATAAGCTACATTGGCTATAGTATGCCTTTCTCTTCAGTAATGAGAAAACTTTCTATATAAGTGGAAAGAATGATGATTAAATCCATAAAGTTAGAATCCAGCTAGTCCAGTACATCAGCACTAGTTAGAATTCAACTTAATTTCAGTACAAGCGTGAGTTTACTTGAGTGCAGTTATTATTTGGATGTGAGAAGAAAGCAGAGTTACAGCTTCCTTTTGTGGTGAAACTAAAGTTATATGACCTGGTTTTCTTAACAGACTTCGGCAGTTTCTGAAACTGAGTTCTCAAATACCCAGGTTCTCAAAGATGGTTTTTTCAGAAAATGGTTGTCCCTGCTACTGTGCAAAATTCATTTGGATGAAAGTCAATGAATGCTACTAAAATTAATGGGTTGGTCATGGTGGAAACTAACTATACACGATTTCTGAATTTCGTGCATTTACATTTCTATTTTCTTTATTTTGTGGTAAAAAAACAAGAGTTGAACACATACAATATTTTCAAAATACTGCAACAGCAAGAACAATGGGGTGTTAATGAATGTATTCCACAAGGCAAGTGATCAAGGCTACAGTACAGACACTGTAACATACGTCTGAAGAATAAATGGTTTTATTTTAGCATTTAGAATTTTAGCATTAGCAAATGCACGTGATGCAAGAAAGCAAGCTTATATAGCATCAGCCAAAAAAAAAAAAAAAAAAAAACTCACACCCCCTTCTCATTTCACCCATCCGCTCGCTCCAAATGTTTGTCTAGTTCTGCCTCGAATCTGTTTAAGCTATCAACTTCTACAATGACAGATGGAAGTTTGTTCCAGCAATCAACCACCCGCTGGCTAAAGGCAAACTTCCACACATCTATCCTACAACTTTCCTCAATTTGAATTTATGCTCTCTCAGGCGATTATTTTGAGCAAGAGGAAGAATCCCATCAGCATTAAGCATGCTCAAACCATTCAAGGCTTTATACACCTCAATCAGATCACTTTGCAGGTGCCCAGTCTCCACACACTGTAATTTGCAAAACTTAAGCCTTTCTTCATAAGAGCAACCCTTTGTTCCATTCACTAATCTTGTTGCCCTTCTCCGCACTTGTTCCAACAGCTCTAATTTTCTTCTTAAAATGAAGCCTCCAGACCTGTATACAGTACTCAAGGTGTGGCCTGACCATTGCCTTATACAAGGGGATAATCACCTCCTTATCCCTGCTAGAAAAATTCCTGCATATCATTGACAAGACACCATGAGTTACTCTTCCAGACCGTCTGCACTGTTGTTGTTGTTATTTGGTTTTTAGGAGCATTAGCAACTAAGGCCATATTGCTCCGGGGATATGCAGTGATCATTCCTTGACCTTTCCGCATCCTCCGTATTTGGTGGCTCACGGGCTCGAACCCCGGTCTAATCAAGAAGCATGTGCTACGCACTGCTGCTCCTGCCCACCTGGCTACGGGGGCGCCCGTCTGCACTGTTCAGAAAACTTCATATCTGTCTGCACAATTATCCCCAGGTCCTTTTCACTCTCTACCACTGTCAATGTAGTACCACTCAGTTGATACGTTACTTTGGGATCATGCTTTCTATATGCAGTACTTGATATTTGTCAATGTTAAACTTCAGTTGCCACCTTAGCCCATCTGCTCAACTTTTCTAGATCCTGTTGCAGCAGCGTGCTGTCATTAACAACCCTGCCGACTTTTGTATCATCTGTAAACTTGGACATTAAGCATGATATACCACCATCAATATCATTAATGAATACAGAAAACAACAATGAACCCTGGGGGACTCCACTAATAACATTAGTCCACGAAGACCAGTGTCCATTGATTACCACTCTCTGTCTTCTCCCACTCAACCATCCCTTTATCCATAGCAGCAATTTGTCTCCAAAGCTCTGCTCCAATTTGTGCAGCAGCCTTCCATGTGCAACAGTATCAAAAGCCTTTCTAAGATCCAAATATATATCAAAATTATTCTCTGTATCCAGTTCCTTTGTGACTACATCATAGTATCCAATCAAATGGGTCAGACAAGACTTCTCCTTAACAAACCCATGCTGTGTCCGAGCTATAACTGAAGTCTTGTCTAGTTGATCCTGCAATGCCTTTTTAACCAATGCCTCTATTAATTTCTCTGGAACAGAAGTTAAACTAACAGGTTTATAAATACTTGTGTCTCTCTTTGATCCCCTCCTTTGTGGATTGGGGTCACATTTGTGAATTTCCAGTTCATGGGTAAATCCTCTGAGTGCAAAGAAGCTCTCATAATTATGGCTAAGGATTTGCTTACTTCCTTTGCTGCTGTTGTTATTTGGTTTTTAGGAGCATTAGCAACTAAGGCCATATTGCTCCGGTGCGGTGGTCATTCCCTGACCTTTCCGCATCCTCCGTATTTGGTGGTGACGGGCTCGAACCCCGGTCTAATCAAGAAGCGTGTGCTACGCACTGCTGCTCCTTCCCACCTGGCTACGGAGGCGCTGTCCTTTGCTGCCTCCTTTAATATAACTGGATAGATTCCATCCACCCCAGGTGCCTTTCTTATGTTTATCTTCAACAATTTCTCCTCCACTTTCCTCTCAGTTATTACAAGATTATCTAGCTTACTGCCAGAGTTTAATACACCTCTGGCATTCTCCTCCCTGAATAACTCCTCATGTGTGAATGCAGATGCAAAATATTCATTTAGTTTGTTAGCTACCTGAGCAGGATCATCAACAGTTGAACCATCAATATCAAGAGGACCATTCTGATTCATCCCCTTCCTTCCATAATTTACATAAGTAAAGAACTCTTTGCTGTTTTTCTTTGCATCCTTTGCCAGAGATTTCTCGTAATCTGCCTTTGCCTGCCTAACCTCCTTTGTGAATTTAATTACTGTGTTAGACCACTGTAGTCACCTTTACAAAAGCAAAAACCCTTCCCTTTACCCCTGATGGTAGTTACCTCTTTGAGTAAATCCCACTTCAGCACACTGTGATCACTGCCACCTAGTGGTTTCTTTATCTGCAGGTTCTTAATGCATGAAGAATCACTACTGATAATCATATCAAGAGTATTACTCCCTCTAGTTGCCTCCAGAACATGCTGCTGTAGAAAACGCTCATCCAATAAATCCACAAAAGCCTTGCTAGTGTGAGAGTGACCAACCTACCAATTCTAGTCAATCTCTGAGAAATTAAAATCCCCCATTATAAGACACTCTGATTTACTGGCCCACTATTTCTCTGCACAATTTCTCATTATGTTCATCAGATTCATTAGGCCTATAACACACACCTACTCTCATTTTTCCTTTCCCAGTGCTTATGTCACACCAAACATATTCAACATTGCATTGTCCACCAACATCAACTGGATGCACTTCCTTAAATTTTGTGTTTCTTAACTAACAGCATAACACCTCCGCCCTTCCTGTCCTGTTTGTACACATTGTACTCCCCAAATTCCAGATAGTCTGGAATTTGGGGAGTACAATAGACATAAGCACATAGACATAAGCAGTGATGTTCTGCACTGCTTATGTCTATGTGACACGTCTCTGATATCACATCAATATCTGCCTTTGATGTCTTGACTAGCACTTCAAGCTCATCAAATTTATTTACCAAACTCCTAGCATTGGTGTACATGAAAGTATATGCATGCAGCTGTTTCTACTTTTAGTTACTCTATCGCCCATGGATTTACTTGTTACACTATGACTCTCAGCAGCCCTGGAAATCCCCATTGCCTTGCTTTCCAGGCTGCTGCTCAATTGCATTTCAATAGAAGCAGTGCAAGAATCACTTTCATCTCTGCCAGCAGTTACTGTTAATCTATTAGTCCGGGTATCCCCTAAGCTAGTAGTTTTCCAACCCACCTAACTCTGCTTCGATAGCATCAGCAAATATTCTTGCACCCTTTATATTTAAGTGTATCCCAACCCTGTAGATGCAGGCTCTCCTGTTAACAAGCACAGACCAGGCTGAGAAAAATTCTACCCCTTGAGCCTTGCACAATCTCTCCAGGGCCGAATTGATCAACAAGGCTCTCATCATATATTCTCTCCTATCATATCTGGGCAGAATTGCAGACACTTTCAAATTCAACTTTAACTCATGCCTTTTTTTCAACATTGCCCTGTACTTGTTAAGTAATTCCGCTGGTCTCCTACTCTTAATATCATTAGTGCCAACGTGTACAACAACATCAGCCTTTGTGCCCTTAAAAGATGATATCTGCTCTAAGTCATCAACCTTTGCCCTGGCAGACATACCCTGTTCCTGTTCCATCTATCCTTTTTGCACAGTATGTTCCCCATTTCCCTGACAATAGAGTCACTAACAACAACTAGCTCCTTTGGGACCAGCAAATTCTGCTTTGGGGGTTGCCAAAGTGTTGCGTGATGTTCAAGTGCAAGCTCTGGCATTGATATGGGCAGCTGAGATCTTGATGGGCCCTCAATTTAAATCCTTCGAGAGCATCCACCGTATCCTTGAAGCTCTCATATAAGCCCATAACAACGCTGAGTTGGCGCCTGATTTGCTCACACCACGCGAACACACAAAGACATTCCTCTTGGTAATATCATGTCCCATTCCTGATTGCTCCACAAACATCAAACAAGTAGTTAATTTCAAAAGGCTGTGATTCAGAGGACAACCACCCCCCTCAGTTCTCCCCTGAGTCACAGCACTCCCATTAGTTTGAGCCTTTTGCTTTGCTGCTCTGGTCTGAGTCCTGATTTCTATTCAATTTCAAATAAAATTCCAATATAAAATATAACCCTAAACGTATCCCAATGCAGTTATAACACTATATATTTGTATTTCAGTATCGAATATTATCTCCGAGTTACGTTATATGACTTTCTTATCTCCTGTCAAGTTATATGTATTTAGTTAAAAAAGTACAATTCAACTGACAATGAAATTTAATAAGATTAGTAAATTTTACTGATTTTATTGTGGAATAAAGAATGTGAAGTAATTTGTATCAATCTTTATAACTTCTTTTTTCATTGGGATTTTTCTATGACTTAATCACTGGGTTCTAACAGATTTCAGAGCTCCAGAGAATGTGGTGCTCACATCAAATGTAATAAAGAAATTTAATAAATACATATTTGTTTGGTTAGTGGATACATGTTTCATATTATTTTTTCACTCTTCTTGAATTACCACTATTTTGACAAAACAGATGTAGAACTAGTATCAATTTGGGAAAAACAAAGAAACACATCAGGAGTGAATGTCTGTATTTCTCTCTCACCAATTTGAAACTTAAAATGCATCAAACTATAAATGCTCTTTACTGAGGTCTGGAGTAAGATACATGTGATATTCTTGCCAATGCTAACCAAACATGAAATGAAGCTTGAAAAGTCAACCAAGATGGTTTTGTCCCTCTCCATCAACTTAAGTTTACATCAACAATACCAACTTTAAGGAAATAAAATAAAGTCCAGAAGACGTTAAGCCTTTTTACAGGCTTAACGTTTTTACAACATTAAGAAAACAATAAGTGGGAAAAAAAAATGTAAGAATGAAAACTTAAGTATGCCAGCAAAAAGTACATCTCCTTTACAGGCTTAAAGCTGTCAAAAACTAAAATGATGAATTTAGAGGGAATAAAATTAAGTTAGGGAAGCTGTGCATCATATATAAAGAATAAATGGAAATACCCAGGGAGAAATAGAAAAGGAAATTTGGCTCTCAGCACTCCACCTCTTCAAGAAAAATCTACAAGCCACTCTGGTAGGTGAAGGAATAATGTAGTGTTTCTATAACCCAACCCAACAAGGCCTGCATTAAGGGCTGTATCCCCTACATCACAGACATATTTCTAACCATCCAAGTGCCTAAAAGCAGTTGGGGAGAGACACTTTATTTTTCCCAGGCATTTCAATTTATTTTTTTATATACAACATACAACTTTCATTCCGATTTCATCAGGTGGATTTTATTTTATTCTCATTAAATTCACCATTTCAGCTAGTAACAGCTTTAAGCCAGTAAATATGACATTTCGTCTCACTGGCTTTTTTTGAAGTTTTCCTTTGTATGTTTGATTAAAAGGCACTGGGGACAAAATATTTTGCTTATTTTTAGGTTTAAGCTATTCAATGTCTGGAACTTTATCATATTTTTGTTCTGATATTAAGTTTTTGAATAATTTTGAATAATTGAATAATTGAAAAATTTGACCAAGTATACCATTTAAATGTCCAATCAACTGCTTTTCACTCAATAGCAAAAAGTTGTTCCCTATCCTCAGTTTAGTCTAAAAACAAAGTTTTACTTATGGAACAGACAAACCAATTTTATTTTAAAAGGGGAAAAAAAATGCAATTGTTAAAACAAGAGGAGATGCAAACTGTCCTTATACAGCTAAATGCATGTACTGAAGACTGCATATCATATACAAACCATTGTGTTCAAGTTTTTTTTATTATTTTTTTTTATTTCAAATAAAATTAGCTTACATTCATTTCAGAATGTACACCTATGACATTTTAGGCTAAACAAAGGATGGGAAACAATTTTACCACTGAGGAAAAAAAGCAATATAAAATTTAAAAATACTAAAATCTAAAAAGTAACACGTATTTCAATTTTTAATACCATATTAAAAATTCAGGTCCAAATATGTTACAGAAAACAAACAGCCCAAACTTAAATGTAAGTGAGACAGATGCCAGTGCCTTTTAATGGAAACACTATGTACAGGCAGAGTTCATTTACTTAACACACTTGATGTCAAATTTTGATTCAACACAAAGGAATGTTCATCTTGTTTGACTTTTCTAGCTTCAGTTCCTGTTTGGTCAGTACTATGTACTATGAAAAACGGACTTACCTCCTCGAGGTCCACCTCTTTTATAGTTGTTCCCATAATTTGATGTACTACCAAATGATTGGTAGAATCCAGAGTTCCGTAGACCACCACCTAGAAGAATAACTGAAATTATATCGTTCATACATCTCTTATTATATCATTCATAAATTAATAATCAGTTCAGCATGATTTGGCTTACAGATACAAAAAAATATAACAGTCTTTGTGTTTCCTTGTTTCTTTTGTTATCATCTGATCAAAAACGTAAATTTTTCTTGGCTTAACACTTTTGCTGTTGGCTTTTCCCGATGCCCTTTTTTGACACAGAACTGAGTCAATTGGGATTGAAAACGGCCAAAACATTTTTGGGCTTTCTTCTCACTACTCTTGAATTAATCAGCCTCCAGTGAAGTGTAAGGACCCGTCCTTACATTAATTAATAAAAATTGTTAAATATTATGAGAATTTAACTGTAGTACGAATAGTGGTTTTCTGGTACAAACAACATGGATTAAGAAACACTGGAATTCAAAAATACCTTCCAGTCACTCTCTGTTTAGTAGTAGCTTGTTTGTATAGAAGTTCTTTGACGAGTGAGTGAAAGTAATATACCATGACAAATCCCCCATTAAGACAGAGGCAGATGCACCATAGAAAGGGCCAAGAGTGCTTAAGCTGGCCCTCTTAAAGATTTCACGGTGAAACGCTATTAGAGGTGGGCGACGTCACCAGGTGTGCGCGCGTGAGGTCACGGGAGGAGCTGTGACGCTTCTCAGTTGACCTGAACTTCCGCCTCTCTTTCTAGATTGTTCTCGTATATTCTAGGCCACGGAAGTTGGGGCACAAAGAGTAAAGAAGACCCGCCCACGGAAGAGGAGAGGAGACAAATGAGAACACAGGAAAAGGGATGTGCAGATCTCCTATTGGCCAGGAAGAAAGGAGAGGGAATTTTGAGAGGGAGATTCTGAAGAAGTTCGTGGCATTCTGGAAAAGTTTTCGTGGCAATCGGAAGAAGTTTTCGGAGGAGGCTGAAGAAGTTCACGGAGCAGTCTGGAGAATGAATTGAAGGAGTTGGAGAACGATACTAAGCAGAGCAGTAGTCTAATTTGGGTGATAGCTGCAGACCTGAGATAGATGGAAGCAGTGATAGAAATTCTGCATATCCCGACAGCCCGTAGGAATGTTCACCTGTAAACATGGAAGCCGTAGTGAGGAAGAAGGTAGAATCACGCCCTGAGAATCATATAGGCAAAGCCAGTCGAATGAGTGGTCGAACCATTGACCTACTCGAAAACCCCTCTATCCACGGAAGAAGAAATGCTGACCTGTAAAGAGTATGCAACACTGATTGATTCCAGCCGTGCAGTACCCGGTAGGGAAACACCATAAATCACCGAGATCCCCAAATGAGCGCCCCCGCATTCCAGTACCTGAATGACCGATATGAAAGGAAGCCGAGCAGAGAGGGAAGTTCCAGGCCAAACACGTAAGTGCTAGAGAGTTTACCGAAATAGGTGTACTTAATTTATTAAGGAGAGGACTTTAGGAGAAAAATGTGTATATTTAAGTAATGAATATATGAATAAACGGGTAATGTATTTAAGATGGACGCAGCCTATAATTTGGAGTGAAGCTCCTCATATAAATGCTTGCTGGAAGGAGAGGGTATAATAGATAACTGAGAATTGTTTAAAGTTGGGAAAGGTTTTTATAATATGTATGAAATTAAAGGTTGAAATTTCAATTTATTATGAGTTGATTTGTGGAGAGTATTTCTGATTTGAGTAGGGGCTAATTAATAAGTTATATATAAAGGTATAGAGGATTAACTGTTCTGAAGGGTAACGTTAAATTGAATTGATTAATATTTCCTGTTGACCTGAATGCAGAAAGGGTGTCCAATTGAATAAATGCAATTTTTTTTACAAATTGGGACACGAACTCTGAAGGTTTTTGTGAGCCAGTTCATTGGCTGGTAGTTGTTGGTTTATTATACAGACTGTTCAGAAGAAGAGTGGGAAGAATCTATGTAAGGTGTATGACACGACCTATTGAAGTCCCTGTAAAGAACATGAAGAGACACCATGTCATAATGAATAATATGTGTATTAGAATAGAATATCTGATGATGAAACAATTGAGTTTGAACAAGATATTTACACATATAAAGGTTAATGAATTAACAAGTCACCAGCCAAATATAGTTTGACCAAATACTATTGCTAATTTCTGTATGATATGTTAATAAACATTGTTTTATTTTACATTCAAGTGTTGGAGTCTGTCATTCCGAAACTCAGCCAATCCTGTGGAGAAATACTTAAAATAATTAAGGTCCCCTACGAGTCAGGTAATCTTCTGAGAACAAACAAGTCAGATGCTAAGTGGGAGGATTGGACTACGGGGATATACATATAAAAAAGGGGATAAATTATAATAATTAAAATATAAAGAAAATTAGGGCAAACAAGAAAAACAATAATACCCACAAGCCCCACATAACCAAGAACCACCCCCACAGAAGATTGCAGGACAAAAATATCTATTTTTTTCTTCTGTCAAATTGGAAGAAAAAGTTCTAAAAGAAAGGTGGTCCCCATTCCATGTGTATTCATATCCAAAGCCACATATTTCAGGAAGGAGTGCACATGTTAACCAATATCTAAACTAAGGATTGGCTATGCACAGAATGTGTGTGTGTGTTAAATGTAGTTCCCATGAGATGATTTCATTTAATTATCCCAGTAAGATATGAGAATTATAATAAAGATGAATAGGTAACTTTGTGTTGTAATTTAATGGTATAACAATTTAAAAATGCTTTAGCATTGTGGGCTATTATTCTTTGCAAATAACATCAAGAAATATTTGTTTTTATTCTATATTATAAACATGCCTTCAAAATTTTAAAATTTAATACTTAAGACTTAAATTAGATAATACTGCTTCAACTAAAATCACTACATAATAATTTTGAATAATAAATCAAATAAAACTGTATGCTTATAAAAAAAAAATTTGCTTGCACACAAGGATTTTTAAAAAAATACAATAAATGAAACTAAAAGAGCAAAACCCTACTGGTATGGCATAAACAAATGTCACTATGTTCAGTCAGTTAAAAAACATTCCATTACAAATCCACAGTACATCTGATGACAGATCAAAACCAGGCAATTAAAAGTGACTCCCAACCGGATGCAGCCATATTAATAATGCAATTAAGCTTTGCTATCTAATGATACTTTAATAAAAATATTGACACAGAGAATTAATAAATAATTAAAAACCTGTTGGGCTTTGGTTATTTATGAGCAATTTGAACTGGAAGGATTAAAACTATCATGTGCAACCTGGTGCATTGAAGAAGGGGTGATCTCAGCCAATCATTATGTCTCTGTAAACAATAAAGCAGATCACGGAGGTTAGGATCTGATTTCTTTTATCAAATTTTTGTTTCATTGAGAATTTTCTTTTTGAGCTTTGTACAGAATTCCAGCCGACCCATTGCTGGGTTACACTGCTTTAAATTATGTGTAACCCAGCAATGGGTCAGTATAAAGCATGGTTTAAAGTATGTGTAACCCGGAAGTGTATTAAGTAAGATTGACTGGCTCATTAAGCAACTAAAAGGATTTCTTTACCTCGCCCACTATTGTAGCCACCACGACCTCTATATCCATTCTGTGATCCTCTGCTCCTTCCTCTATTGCTGTAATTACTTCCATAGCCATTTTGGGAATGATAGTTGTTCTGCTGCTGCGTATAACTTCCTGTATTAGTACAAATAAATATAAAATGAAATGGTAGTTAATAAACAAAAAATACAATACATAAGCTGGTAATTAGGTTGAAATCCAGATTTTGATATTAAAATTTCATTGACAACATACTTTTTTAAGATAAATTTTTTAACATAAGTAATCACAATGGACTATTTTTGGAGTGGATGCATTCAGGTATATCACATTTGAATTCTACCCCCAACCCCAGTTAATAATTTATGCTTGAACCTTAAATCTAAATTATCTCACACACACACACACACACACACACACACACACACACACACACACACACACACACACACACACACACACACACACACACACACACACACACACACACACACAGAGTTATATCTAAAATATTTAGCATTTTGCAGGTTATATTGTTATGCATGTTGGTACTAATGGTATTAAGAGTAGGAAATTTGATTTACTTCACAAGTACAGGGCAACGTTCAGAAAGTCAGGAATTAGGATTAAATTTAGAAGTATCTGCATTTCTGCCCAGACACGATAAACGGGAGTACATGAGAGCCTTGCCTATCAATTCAGCCCTGAAGAGGCTAGGGTAGAATATTCCTTATCATGGTCCGTGCTTGTTAAGAGGAGAGACTTTTTACAGGGATGGGACACTTAAACAGAAGCAGGTGCATGAATATTTAACAATGCTATCAAAGCATTGTCAAATTCCAGGTGGGCTGGAAACTGCTAGCTTGGGGGACAGATACACGACTAATAGATTAAAAGCAGCTGCAGACTAAGGTGAGAGTAATTCACGCACTACTCCTATTGGGATATGCAGTAGCTTAGTATGAAAAGTGGTTGGGATTCTGTGGATTGCTGGTCCTCTCGTGGGAAAAGCAAACCATGTGAGCTGTGTCAGGGTTACTAAGGTTTGTTATTTGGTTTTTAGGAGCATTAGCAACCATATTGCTCCGGGATATGCAGTGGTCATTCCCTGACCTTTCCGCATCCTCCGTATTTGGTGGTGACGGGCTCGAACCCTGGTCTAATCAAGAAGCGTGTGCTGCTGCTCTTTCCCACCTGGCTATGGAGGCGCCGGTTACTAAGGGCAAAAACACGTGAATGTATACTAATACTAGGAGTATTGTAAAAAAAATTTGAAGTACTGGTTAAGTCATCAAATGCAGACACTGTAGGGATACTTGGAGACATGGTGCCACTCAGACATAAGGGTGAAATTTTAAAATGGCGAATACAGCGTGTACAGACAGGGTGGCAATAGTGGTGAGTTATGCTTTTGGCTAAGAAGCACAATAAACCTAAAGCAGTGCACCCAGTTAATGGGGGGGGGGGGAGGCAGTGCAATGCTGACAGCTAATACAATACAATATATAATCTTATTTATAATATATACTACAGTATTACACAAGAAAATTAAGGTCGTAAATTTTGCATTGATTGTAGAGTGCAATAAGATTATAATTAAATTGGAAATTTCACTAATAGGCTACATACCTATCAAGATTACTTCACTTTCACAGCTAGGCTGCACTTGAAAAAAAAAAAAAATAATAAATAAATAAAATCAATGTACAAGTTCTAATCCTTGATGATCATCTTTCATTGAAACTTTTTGTTCAACCACAGTAGGTTCTTCATCACTACTACAAATTTCAGAAGATTCCATTAAGTCTACAATGGGTTCCTCTTAATTCGTACTTATCATGAAACATTCAATACCTGCATCCACTTCTGCATAACCTTTGAAGCTTAAAGTTTCCAAGTTTGGGTGATGATGCACATGCTCAAATATTTCTTTCCTATTATTGGACAGTTCTTTGCAATTAATAGACAAAGAAGCATGCAAAACTTCACACATTGCATCATTCAAGGCAGTAAATCGAGCAAGTTTGAAGCAGTTGGCGATCACTTTTCCATTAACTCCATCCCATGTGGATGTCGATTTTGCATTTAATTTTGCTTTCAAGATGGCACAATTTTGTTTAATAGTATTCTTTGGTAGTTTTTCTTTAAACACTGGATTACAGTTTGATCAAACGGCTGAAGAACTGAAGTTATATTTGGTAGTAGGTACTCGAAAGTGATTGCATGAAGGTCATTTACTTGACACTGAGGGGTGCAGTTATCCACAAACAGCAAAATTTTTCTATTCTTTTCACTCATCCTGCAATCCAAGTTTATGATCTACTCTTCGTAGGTTTGTGATGTCACCCATGCTTTTTGGTGTGCTCAATACATATCTGGTAATGCACTTGAAATTAGGATTCAAAAATTCTAAAGTCTTCAAAACTTTAAAGCAATGATGCTTCTGGAATTTCCCAATGATTAAAAGAGGGAGCTTGTCTGTGCCAGATATGTTTCCTGCTAGAAGTATGGTAATCCATTCTTTGGCCATTTTTTCCACCACTATATTTCTTGCCTTTATATATGTGTTTTATCTGGTAGAAATTAAAAAAAAAAAGACCAGTTTCATTAGCATTGAAGACGTCATTGTGGTTGTGTCAGCAAAACATTTTTTAAACAATTTTCCTTCCATTCATTTGTAGTATCAGTGTCCATGGCTGCACTTTTTTTTGAAAGACAGGCCATGACGAGTCTTAAATTTCTGGACCCATCCATCTGAACTTTTAAATTCTTCAATATCCATTTTATGTGCAAACAATTCAGCCTTAGTTTTTAAAAGATTACTATCTACGGGAACATTTTTTTGCATGCATCATCATTAGCCATTCCAAAAGTACTTTGTCAAAATCCAGATACTTTGCCTTTCATGATCAAATCCTACCCGGTGTAGCTGATTTCTCAAACTTTCAACCCTTTTCCGATCTTTCAGAAAGAGTGACCAGAGTACTTTTAGGAATGCCGAATTTTTGGTGATGCAGTCTTAGAATGCACACCATTATCTACAGCTAGCAAAGCAATTCACTTTCTTGGAACCATACCAATAAACATGCACTCGAACTAATGAAATGAACTTCTAGCTGATGTTCATTTCATTACTGCACTGTGAGAAAAGTGGTGAAATCAACAAATGATTTCTCGTGGTCTGGCTGCAAGCTTGTCAGTTACTTCAATATATTTGAAGTGCAAATCACTGTTAAACACGATTATTGTAATAAAAAAGTAAAAATTCATATTAAGAGGTAGGTATTTATGATTATAAGGAAATACAATGTCATTATAATGAATGTAAAATAGCATTAGGTTAATGAGAAATTGGCCGGGACCAACAACACAGGACATTAAAAAGAGGGTCAGTATAAGCTTTTACTGTACAATGTTCAAATGTCAGTGGTTAATCTTATTATTTTATTAATTGTTGTTATAACCAACTCCCATCACTACATTTGGCACCACCTTCTTCTAATGAAGTATTCAATGTATCCTTTTTCTGAACATATTAAATTTAGGTGCACACTATGACAATCAATAGAATTATCTGCTTGAAATGTTATTTGGTTAAATACATATTAATGAAATACACTGTAATGACCTTGTTTACTCTAAATATGGCAAAATGCAATGGAATCAATGAATTCAAAATACTCCAACCCCCTCAAGCAGTATTTCAAATTAAAATGCACCAGGGTTTATTTCATTTATTTTTAGGTTATTTGTCATCTGGATCCTTTTTTTATTTATTTATTTTTATTGTATTTTGAATTTTATTTTAAAATGGTATTAAATATTATCCTTCAAACTTTACAATTCCTAAATTTTAATATTTTTTCTCCCTCAATGGGGAAAGTTGTTCTCTGACTTTGGTTCAGCCTACAAATGGTGTACTTCTGAAACAAACAAACCAATTATATCTGAAGGAAAAAACATAACAAAGCCAACAGTTATATGTGATGCCCACTATTCACATATTTAGCTCAATTGTTTAGCAGTAGAGAACTGTTGGCTATATGATGTCACTTCTACTTATGCTACAACCACTGTGGTTATTTTGTTTTGTTAATTCAAATTAAATTGATTTCCATTCATTTCAAAGTACACCGATGATATTTTTAGACTTTCCATTCTCTCTCAATGGGAAGGATGTTTCCTTCCCATTGAGAGAGAGAGAGAAGCAGCTGATTAGGCAAAATTTTAATTTAGAAATCATATAATCTCAACAGTATTACTCAATACAATTTTAACATAAAATTCAAAAATTGCAGCTAAAATAAAATAAAAAAAGGTAAGATGACAAATAGCCTAAACCTACAAATGATTGAGATAGGCTACAGTGCTTTTTAATAGAAATTCTCTGTGTGTGTGTGTGTGTGTGTGTGTGGACAGACTACTATATGTGAAATGAAAAATACATACCCAACTTGCTTTGCCCTGTTTCCTGAAGTGCTTGGTCTGAAATTTCACATTTAGGGCTGTCATTATCTGTGATGGAAGACTCTTCAGCCTACAAGTTAAATATTCAATAAATAAAATAATTAATATAGTCAAAAATTTGTCTTAGTACTATTTCAAAAAAGTTGAATTAACTCTAAAATGCAAGCTGGAATTAATGATTAAATGAATCTGGATTTAGAGTTGGAATGAAAGTTTAATACAAATTTTTTTCATCTTGTATTATATAATGATCTGTTAATTGAAGCAAAAATTTTGAAAAATGTTTTCCTAGCCACATGCAATAATCCCAAACTGTACTGCTGGAATTTAATTTTGAATACTAATTCTTTATGAGGAGTACTCAAGATAATCAAACCTATACACAGGAATCCATTGCAGTGAAACAATACATTCCTAATTATCAAGTAAGACAAAAACAGACATGTTGGAAATGACTTTCCCACTGCAAACAATGTGATCAGGCTGGGCTACATTTTGCACATTGCTACTCAGATGAGAACCTTTGTATTCAGCCTAGTAAGACAGCTGGCTGTACTTCCAATATGTAACACTGTTCCTGATTTCAGAACAGCTGCTCTTGAACTTTTCACTTTTTCTCATATTACAAGGCATTTTAAAAGTTTGTGGCCTGAGTATGAAAGGGTAGCGGAACAGTGCTAAAAGTTTATGTATTTAATGTACATCACTTCAAACAGAAACCCACCAAGTTTCATGCAGTTTCAATAACGTCTTCTTTTAATTATGAGTCCTGAAGTCAGCAAATTTGTGTGAATGACAACAGAAAGACAAAATCAGTCACCATATAGTCATCCAATATTTGGGGGAAAAAGGGACTAACAGCAAAGGCAAATTCTGGTTACAATGTTGTAGGCAAATGGATGCCCATTCCAATTCCATAGTTTAGAAGTGGGCAGCAGAATTTAAACAAGGGAGGGAGAGATTGGAATATGACCTACACTGTTGTTGTTATTTGGTTTTTAGGAGCATTAGCAACTAAGGCTATATTGCTCCGGGGATATGTGGTAGTCATTCCCTGACCTTTCCGCATCCTCCGTATTTGGTGGTCATGGGCTGAAACCAAGGTCTAACCAAGAAGCGTGTGCTATGCACTTCTGCTCCTGGCTACGGAGGTGCCACCTACACTGTGTAAGGCCTGCAACGTCCATCACTCTAGAAGTTGACAGTATGCATGATCTGGTGACAAGTGACCAATGAGTTGATAGTTCAGTATACTGCCAGTGCCTTGGTCATTTTATCTGAAGGTGGGTATCATATAGCCACAGAGGTTCTTGCTAGGAAAAAAGTGTCAGCACGATGGGTTCAAAAGTTGTTGACAGCAGATCAAAAATGTACAAGGGTTGTCAAGTTGAGTGAATATTTGCAGTTTTCAAGCAGATCCGGATTTCGCTGCAAGGTTTGTGACCACAGATGGGACATGGGCCCATCATGTTCAGCCATAAAGGAGCAGTCCAAACAGTGGAAACACAGCACCCCTCTTCCCCCAAAGAAAGCCAAGTTGAATCCTTTTACAGGCAAGGTGATGGCATTGGTTTTTGGGATACTGATGGAGTGTTGATTGCAGATTTCCTTCAGAAAGGCCCGACAGTCACATGGGCATATTATGCAGATTGTGTGAGGCATTTGCACAAAAACATTAATAATAATTAAAGACAAATACCAAGGAAAACTCAGCAAAGGAGTCTTGTTCCACCAGGACAAGATGCCTGTTCAAAAGTCTATGATTGCAGCTCTGAAATCTTGGACTGGACTGTCCTCCACATTCACAAGATCTAGCGCCATCAGAGTTTCACCTACTGCCTAATTTGAAAACATTACCTATTGGCATCTATTTTCCACCAACAGTGATGTCACTGCTGCAGTGGATGCATTCCTTGAGGCCCACGGAAAAAAAACTTTCTTTGCACCTGAAATTAATATATTGTAGCACCAATGACCAAAGTATACTGACTCCAAAAGAGACAACTATGTTGAATATATTACCAGACTTCTCAAATAAACAGTCACATGGTGACTGTTTATTTGAGAAGTCTGGTAATATAAGAAAGTCAACAGTCCCTTCATACTCAGGCCATGGACATTTCAAAAGGCTCTCATAATACTTTATAAGCATTTTAATCAGAATACAATTATAATCTATGTTTGATTTAATACAGTGAATCACTGCCATTTTCCAGTCGCCAGCCGTGGATATCTTCGGCTTTCAAATTTCTTTCTCACAGCTGATAGTACACCTTCCTTCCATGTTTTTATAGGGCATCCTCACCTTCTCTTCCCTTGTGGTATCCACTCATATATAATTTTAGGCCATCTCTCTTCATTCATGTGCAGCACATGTCCAAACAATCTCAACCTCCTATTTTCTATATCTTCATCTGCGAGCAAACGTCTTCTTATTTCCTTGTTTATTATCCTCTCTAGCCTAGAAACCCTAGTACTCCAACATAGGTAGTCCATCTCTAGGGTCCTAAGCTTCTTTTTGTTCAGTGTCCACACCTCACAGCCGTAGCAAAGTACTGATTCCAATAATGACTGTCCAATATGTTTTTTAGTTCTATGGGAGATATTGTTGTCCCACCATACAGAGTTGAGGGCACTAAGAATCTTCCTACTTTGATGAATTCGTGTGTAAACTTCCTCTTTCCCCAATCCTTCCTTAGTTAATCTATATCCAAGATATTTGAAAAAGTCAACAGATTTTAGATGTATAGACTGTAACTTCCAATTCATCAGGATGTTCTGGTGTGCTTAGGTATTCTTTCTTTGTAAAATTAATATTGAGGCCCCATTGGTCATATGTAAGATGCAATTTTCTCAACATGTATTATAAATCATAATCTTCTTGTGCAATGATAACCTGATAATAGGAAAAATTTAGACTCCAAAGATATGTCATTCATTGGTAATCCCATTCCATAACAGCTTCTTTTCCAGTCTTGTAAAGCACATTCCAAGAAAACATTAAACAATAAAAGTGATAGGCTGCATCCTTGTAGGGCAGATTGGGTTAAATAAAGTGTTCCCAACTTTAATATTTGCCACATTGTTATCATACAATTCCCTAATCAGTTCCATAAGCTGTGGATCAACTGACATATTTTGAAGGGCTTTCCATATTCCTTTCTTGGAATGGCATCATAAGCCTTTTCTTAATCAATGAGGGCATCTTTATTACATTTATAATAAAATACAAAATTTAAATGTGCTGTGTTAAGCACAGTAATAACTCATTGTGCAAAAATAATATAAGTAGTTGTAGTTTCAATAAGAATGATCAAAAAACAGAACTGTCAGAGAAAGAGCTGTCATCTGAGCTGTCATTTCCGGATTCCCACAGAATTACCTTACTGCATTGAAAATTTCTTCCAGCTCCAAAAATATGGATCATACTGGCTCATTACAGTACAGAAGCAGTAGGAGTATTAACTACCTTAAAACAGGCAGCTTCTTCATTCACACATAAACAAGTTTTTGTACACAAGGGTACAAAAACAGTGTTGCAATTAATGAAATAGACTGGAAGATTTTATAGATTGTGTTTAAGGAGCTCATGAAATCATATGGTTTTATTAAAGGAAGCAGAAGTTATGAATCCTTCAGATATAATAACAGAAGCATCCTCTTATTTAGCTAGTCCCTCTAGAATGGAGATGCACAAATGTCTTCCAAAAGGTGATCAGTAAGAGCAATATGGCAACAATTGACATTTAAGTTCAATCACAATAAAAAAATTATGGAACAAGTTTTCATTTATACATTCCGATCTAAATGAATGAACCACACTTCACTAACTTGATGGCAGTTGCTGAAATCATATACAAGATATGTCAGGATTCCAAAAGTCTTCTTTTTTTTTTTTTTTTTTGCCACAGATGAGTAACTTTCAATTGTTAATGAGATCTTCAGCTTCACTTACAACAAAATTAAATAAAAAAAAAATAATAATAATAATTTTGTGGCTACATTTTAGCTTTTAACAATAAAGTAAAACTACCGAAAACAAAATGGTTGAAATCAAGTTTTAATTACTTCCAAAAATTGGAAAAACATTAGCTCAAAATTATTCCATTCAATTTTGTTATCAATTGATAAGCAATGCATGTCCCATATCAGTGATGTGGAAAGTTGGATGCATATAGACATTTTTTAAAATCCAGACATTTAAATTTCAGTAAAAAAAAAAAAAAATATATATATATATATATATATATACACACACACACACACACATCAGCATTACCAGAGCCATATGATGCAAGAAAACAAGCTTATGCAGCATCAGACAAAAAAAAAAAAAAAAAACGTTCCCATTTCACCCTTCCGTTTGTTCCAAATACCTGTCCAGCTCAGCCTTAAATTTATTTTGGCTATCAACTTCCACAACAAATTATGGAAGTCTGTTCCACCAACCAACTACCCGCTGGCTAAAGGCAAACTTCCACACATCCATCCTACATCCGTCTTTCCTCAATTTGAATTTATGCCCTCTCAGGTGATTATTCTGAGCAAGAGCATAAAATTAAAAATAAGCAATGTTTTAAGAGGTACTTTAGTGCATCATCAAAGGATTAATGATGCTCCTGGTCATATTTCTGTCACTAATCTCCTTTTTTATTTTTCTTGACATTGATTCTCCCCCCCCAAACACTAACTAGACGTAGGGATAAAGCATAAAAACTGTTCCCAAAAAAATAAATAAATAATAAAAATAAAAAAAAAAGAAAGAAAGAAAGAAATCAAAGGGAGTTGTACAAGGCATATACTTTTATGTATGAAATAAAGGGTCCTAAATTCCCTATAAAAAAGTATGATCATGGGCTGATCTGCATGTCATATTTTATTTATTAAGTTCTTATGATACAACTCACTTGATATTGCAAAGAAAATTTATGCTAATCCTTATGAAAATGAAAGTTTTTCCCCTCTTAATATTCACAAAGTTTAAGTAGCCAACTGAAGGTGAAGTCAGTTAAAATATCCTTGAATTCCTCAACTAACTGTGATGAAATAAAGTAATCCACATTAGAGACTTACTTTACTTAAAAAAAAAAAAAAAAAAGGGAGGGGGGTTCCCTGAAATGCACCCCAAAATAATAGAGGTTGTCATGAAAGACTGCATTATCAACTTCTAAATGTACTATTTATGGCAAAAGACCATTCCTTCTACACCTATTTAATTTCTCTTTAACAACCAGTATACCACAAAGTGATTGCCTTTGACTATATGTACAGTATAAAACAAATAAAAGTAATGGCGTGCAAAAAAAAAAAAAAGTAAATAAATAATAATAATAATAATAAAAAAAAACCTGGATAAATAATGTCACATTAACCCTCCTTAAGCCAATATTAACTGTAATAGCAGAACTGACAATGTAAGTAAACTCAATAGCCATTATAACATATGCAATGCCACATATTACAGATGAATCAGCTAATTCTTTCTTAGATTTATTCAAATTACTCACTTCAACAATAGACCGAAGCTTGTTGCGGCAATCAACTGCCCTTTGGCTGAAAGAATACTAGTTTCACCATGACACACACACACACAAGGAGGATGAAAAAAAAAAAGTTTCTAGCTCTCATAGAAGGAATGCTGGAAAGTTGTGAAAACCTATTTATTTTTCAATACATATTCTGGCAAGATCCATAGCTTTTGTAAGCCACTCAAATAAAATTCAGTTTCTGACTCAAATCAGTTGTTGACTGCACCCATCATAGCATTATCACTATTGAATTTCTTTCCTTTCAAGTCCTTTTTGAGATTCAGAAACAGAAATTAGTCTAGTGGAGCCAAATCCAGTGAGTAAGGCAAATGCTGTAATAACTTGAATCCACAGTCACACCTAAGTCATTTTAAACAATGTGTGCACTGGTGCATTGTCTTGATGCAAAATTACTTTTTTGGCCAATTTGCTGTGCCTCTTGAGCTTCAATTCCTTGCAGAAATGTCTCAGTAAGCTAGAATAATACTCGCGAATAATTGACAGTGGCACCTCATTCCAGGAAATAAACCATGATCACTTTGTGCATCCCAAAAGATAGATGACAAGACTTTCCACAGCCAAATTCTGCATTTGAAACTATCTGGAGGGACAGAAGAATTTTTTCACTGTTTCCACTGTTCTTTTGTTTTGGGGTCAAATTGGTGCACCCATGCTTCATTAGTTTTAAAATGTTGCACAATCTCATGACAGCACCTCATCTTTTTTGCTTCCGATCTGCATTTAGTGCTTAAGGGATCCACCTCAAAGAAAGTATCTTCATTCCTAAAACACTCACCATGACATCATGAGCTCGCTCATGGGAGATGTTGAATATTGTCTCAATAGGCTTAAATGTTATTCTGTGGTTTTATATAATGAGGTCACAAAAGGCATCCACATTTGCAGGTGTTGACACAGTAACAGGCTTCTCACTGCAGAGTCTCTTCAACACTTTCTCGTCCATGCTTAAATCTGCAATCCAGTTTTTGAAAGGGCCATATGAATGACAAGATTCGTCTAATGTTTGCTGCATGTCTTCATCAATTTCTTTCAGCGACATTCCCTTTAAATGAAGGTACTCAATGACTGCACAGTGCTTGATTTCTCAACAGGTGTCACCTTCCACACTTCAATGCCCTCTGTAAAAGAGAACAATATAGCTACAAACCTAAAATTTTCTGTGAACACAGAATGGCAATATTGTCTTTCAAAAAGACTGCAATTTATATTGAGCTAAAAACCTTTCGACTCCCCCCTTGTGTATATATATATATTGCACATCTGGAATACAATATTAATAAAATAAATAAACTACAGCCTTAATTTCAAAGTGAGAGAATATGGGAAAAGGGGAGAATTCTGCAGTACAATGACAAAAACAATAAAAAAGCATTTTGTAATGAGAATTCTGATATCTTATATTTCTGCATTTGAATATTTTTAATTTGGTGTTGTTTATCACATTTATCAATATATACCTAGTATTTTATTTGTACACAGAAAACATGTCCAGAATACAGATTATTTAGCTCAGTTAGCCTGGGAATTCAAGCATAATTGATTAAAACTTGCTAAATTACTTGAAAATTTCTATTGAAATGTAAAATACAGGTAGCCCTCGATTTACGTCGGGGACTGATTGATTATGTCAATATGATACTGACAGTATGATTATGCTAACAGTTATTCTTTGTTAAAGAAGGGGTGGATAGTTACCTCAAGTTCACTCACTGGACTTTTCTTCTACAGCATTAGTATAGAGCAGACAATGAAGTGAGTGACTTTAATGCACCATTTTTTTTTAAATCCCTCCGTTAGCATACAGTGACTTAATGTACATAAGGAATGTTCTGTATCATTGTTATTTTGGACTTAATTTCTATAGACTAATTTTCAGGAAAAGAATAATGAAAGGCTATTAGAAACAAAGAAAAGGGAACACTAGTTCAGTGAGTTTGAAGTTTAATGCAAATGGATGGTGAATAGTGGTGGGGGGGGGGGAGAAACAAGTTCAGTAGGCTTTGGAAGGAAAAGGCAGCATTACAATTACAGAGTGCCCATGGCAATACTTGTAAAAAATGTATACAGCAGAAACAGAATGGCTGCAGGTTATGGAGTAGCATAAGGTCATAGGGAATCATTAAGAATTTAAGTTTTGGAGGCACCACCTCAATGTGCAAACAATATTCATGGTAGAGAGAGATTTTGAATTTGTAGTAAATAGTTTGTATAAAGAAGAAACCTCAGCTTTCTGATGCAGAGAAATCACTGTTTGTGATATGCCAAGTAGATTAAAAGAATGAAGATAATAAAGGACTCAAAATAACTGTTGGTATTATGTTTATTTCCAAATAAAAATAAACACAAATACCAACGCAAGTTTTTAATGCTTTATCTTTAAAAAACACAGCCTACCCATGCATCATGCTGCTCACTACATCCTTCCTAAAACGAGGACCCCAGACCTGTATGCAGTACTCAACGTGTGGCCTGACCATTGCCTTATACAATGGGATAATCACCTTCTTATTCCTGCTTACACTATATATCATTGATAAAACTCTTATGGGCTGCCCTGGTAGGCTGTCTGCACTGCTCAGAGAACTTCATATCAGCCCGCACAATTAACCTCAGGTCCTTCTCATTTTCCACTAACCCGAGAATAGTACCACACAATTAATACAACGGTCTGGGATTACTGCTACCCATATGAAGTACCTTCAACTGTCATTTCTCAGCCCATCTGCTTAATTTTTCTATATCTTGTTGAAGTTGCATACTTTCATTACTATCATTAATCACCCTGCCAACTTGTATACTGTCTGTAAACTTAGTCTTTAAGCCTGACATACCCTCATCAATATCATTAATAAATACAGAAAACAACCACGAGCTCAGCACCAAACACTGTGGGGCTCACTTGATGACATTAGTCCACACAGAGCAGTGTCCATTGATAACCACTGTCTTATTACACTCAACCATCCCTTTATCCAAATCAGTAACTTTCCCTTAAGACCAGACTGTTCCAGTGTGGCCTTACAGCAGTCATTTATGTGCAACGGCATCAAAAGCTTTCCTGAAATCCAAGTATATGATATCATATTATTTGTTGCATCCAGTTCCTTTGTTACTGCATCATAGTATCCTATTAAATTGATCAGAAAAGATCACCCCTTAACAAGCAAATGGTATGACAGAAGTATAACTGCACTCCTGTATTACTTCTTTAACCAGTGTTTTCATTTCTCTAGACCAGGGGTCACCAAACTACGGCCCGCGGGCCAGATCCATCCAGCCTGCCCTGCACTGTGCTTACAAATGATCAAAATTTCAAAAATATATTGTAATTATTTATATGGAAATATAATAAATAGTGAATCAACAAAATACTACTGTTTCAATGACAGCTTGTGAGCGGAGCTTATACCTTGGCAACAGCAAGCGGCGCCGTTGCCAAGGTTTTTCAGACCTCGACAGAATTGAGAGTGATATTCTTTTGTTTCGAAATCTGTTTCATTGTGATGCTGATAATGTGCCAGTCGAACTACAGTTAGAGATCACCGATTTACAGGCAAATGACCTATTGAAAGAGAAACACAGAGAAGGAAATTTTGTAGAATTTTATTGCTGATTATCTAATAATGAGTTTTCAAAATTAAAGAAATTTTCCACTGGTATGGCATCAGTGTTCGGTACAACTTATGTCTGTGAGCAAGCATTTTCAAAACCGAAATATGTCAAGTTCCCATATCGAACAAGGCTGAGTGATGAACATTTAAAGGCATTGGTTGTGTGTAGCAATTCAAAAGCAAACATTGATGATATTTTAAAAGCTAAACACCAGTTCCATAAATCACATTAATCTTTTCTGCTTATCTTATTCCTAATGTTGCCTTGCTTGATAAGTTTTTGATAAATAAATATATTTGTTATCTTTAATTTTTCTATTTATAAGAGGAGTATACCTCAATATAGTACGTGGAACACTTCCGTATGATACCCTCCAGAAATTAAAACGGAAAAAAAGACAACTTACCGGTACATTAAAGTAAAATATAAATAATTAAATAATCAATTTAACACAATCCAAAATCAATTCAAAACAATTAAAATTCAAATTAACGCAATTAAAAGAATCTAACGAAAATATTCAAAACGATTTTCCTTCCTGAACCTGACAATGCTTTTCGACCGACTGTTGTGATCACAGGAATGAAAATTACCGAATCAGGCTAAACCTGCAACTTAAATAGTGATTATATGTCTTCGCGCATGCGCGTAAAGGTCCACGCATCGGAGATCAAATATGGCCGCCGAACATTAACAGAATTCTCGTGTAATTTAATTTCAACGGTTTCTGCAATTAATAGTCGCGTATAATTACGTTGAACGTTAAGTATTTTGGCCTCGTTAAATAAAAAAGTATGTTTTTCGTTAATGGCATGAAAGGCTAATTCTGACGCTGCTGAACGAGAAGCACGAACTGAGGCTTCGTGTTGATTTACACGAATATTAAGAGAAAACCGCGTCGAACCCTGGTAAGACGAGTCGCAATCACCGCAAGAAATGTTGTATACTAGATCATTAATTTGAAAGAACCGAGCGATTGTTCAGTATAGTGTGTAACTTCCGTATAGGCCTACGTTGATAATATTATTATCAACGTAGATCATATTGAGTATTACAGCTCTGATTCATACTATTTAATTTTTCTATATATTCTTTATTTTTGCATATTTTGTGTATTGGTAAATAAATATATCTGTTGTCTTCATTTTTGTTGTATTTACTGAATTGTACATATTGAACAAAATGATTATACGGCCCGTGCTCGTCAATCTCTCGGTTATCTGGCCCGTCGTGAAAAAAGTTTGGTGACCCCTGCTCTAGACGGAAGGGAATGAATCAGATTGGTCCACTTGATATCGATGGTTTGATTGTTGATGATTCTGCTTAGGTAGCTGACAAACTGAATGAGTATTTTGAACCTACATTCACACATGAGGAATTCTGTAGGGAAGTGGAGGCCAGAAGCTTATCAAACGAGGCAGCAAAGTAAGCAAACCCTTAGTCATGATGAGGGCATCCTTGGACTCTCACATCTCCAGTCCCCATGGACTGGAGATGTGCAAATGTATTCCCAATTCACAAAGGAGGATCAAAAGGTGACATGAGTAATTATAGACCTGTCAGTTCTGGAGAAAATAATGGAATCACTGGCTAAAGAAGAACTGCAGGATCATCTAGACAAGAGTGCAGTTATAGGCACAGCATAGGTTTGTAAAGGGGAAGGCTTGTCTGATGAATTTGATTGGATACTATGATGTGGTCACAAAGGAACTGGATGCAAAAAATAATATCATATACTTGGATTTTAGGAACGCTTTTGATACTGTTGCACATGGTAGACTACTGTACAAGTTGGAGCAGTATGGCAGTAAGGGCAAGTTGCTGCTATGGATAAAAGGATGGTTGAGCAGGAGAAGACAAAGTGGTAATCAATGGACACTGCTCTTTGTAGATTAATGTTATTAGTGGAATCTTCCAAGGATCCATGTTGGGCAAATTGTTGTTGTTTTCTGTATTTATCGATGATACTGATGAAGGTATATCAGGCTTAATTAGCATTAGCATAGGCATATGATGCAAGAAAGCAAGTTTATGCAGCATCAGCCAAAAAAAAACAAACTTCCACTTCACCCCTCCCCGTTCGTTCGAAATACCTGTCCAGCTGAGCCTGGACAGGTATTTCGAACGAACGGAGGGGTGAAGTGGAAGTTTTTTTTTTTTGTCCAAGTTTGCAGACAATACAAAGGTTGGTAGGGTTGTTAGTGACAGTAAGGGTGGTACACTACTGTAACAGGATCTAGAAAAGTTGAGCAGATGAGTTGATAGGTGGCAACTGAAGTTTAACATTGACAAATGCAAAGTACTGCATATGGGTAGCAGTAGCCCCAGGAAAACATACCAATTGGGCCGTACTACACATAGGGTATTGGAGAATTAAATAGACCGGGGGGGGGGGGAATTGTGCAGTCAGATATGAAGTTTTCTGAGCAGTGCAGATAGGCTGCAAGAGTAGCTCATGGAGTCTTGTCAATGATATATAAGAATTTTGCTAGCAGGGATAATGAGGTGTTTATCCCTTGTATAAGGCAGTAGTTAGGCCACACCTTGAGTACCGCATACAGGTCTGGAGGCCTCATTTTAGGAAAGATGTAGAGCTACTAGAACGAGTACAGAAAAGGGCAATGAGATTAGCGAGAGTGGAACAAAAGGTTATTGCTATCAAGAAAGGTTTAAGTTCTGCAAATTGCAGCATCTGGAGACTAGGCACTTGCGAGGTGATCTGATTGAGGTGTATAATGCCTTAAATGGTTTGAGCAAGCTCAATACTGATGGGGTTCTTCCTCTTGCTCAGATTCCACATGTGAGGAGGCATAAATTCAAATTGATGAAAGACAGTTGTAGAATAGATGTGTGGAAATTCGCCTTTAGCCAGCGGGTGGCTGATTGCTGGAACGAACTTCAATCTGTTGTTATGGAAGTTGACAGCTTAAATAAATTCAAAGCTGAACTAGACACATTTGGAGTGAAAAGATGGGTGAAATTGGAAGTTTTTTTGGTTGATGCTATGCAAGCTCACTTGCTTGCATCATATGCCCCTACTAATTCTAATTATTTTGCCTGGAACAGGAGTTAAGCTAACAGGTCTGTAATTATTCTTGTCACCCTCTGGCCCCCTTTTGTAAATTGGTGTTTTATTTAGACATCACCAGTCCACAGGAATATGATTCAACCCCTTCCTTCTACTGTTGAAATAAAGTCTTTGGTGCTTTTCACAACATTCTTTGCCAGAAACTTCTCATTATCTGCTTTAGTTTGCCTAACCTCCTTTGTGACTTGATTGCAGACTAGTTTATATAATTTATATGCCTCCCTTATTTATTTTATTTTTTTCTGTTACAAGTCTCATCAGTTCATCTGACATCCATTTAGGTTTAAGCCTGATATGGTATTTATTAGTTGGTCTGAAAAGCCTAGTAGCTTCTAATTACTTCTCTGAATGTACCCCATTTAGAATTTGCTGTTGCTAACATGATGGTTCCATTGTATAGAACTTAGACTGTCTGAGACTATTAGTCTCCTTTACAAAAGCAAGCTCCCTTCACTTTATCCTGATAGTAGTTGCATATTTAAGCAAATCCTACATTAATACACTGATCACTGCCACCTAGTGGTTCTTTTATCTGCAGATTCTTATCAAATGAAGAATCACTGCTGATACTCAGATCGTTCTTGTTGTCTAACATGCTGCTGTAGAAAACAGTCATCCAATAAATCTACAAAAATCTTGCTAGTAGGGAGTGACCAGCCCACATGTGCTAGTCAATATCTGGAAAGTTAAAATCCCCCATTATATGAAATCCTGATTTACTAGATCACTATTTCTCTGTACAGTTGTTTGTTGTACTTATCACAGTCATTTAGCCTATAACACACTCCCACTCTCATTTTTGTTTTCCAAGTGCTTATGTCACACCAAACTGAACCAACAATGCACTGGCCCCCCCATGCCAACTGGATGCACTGCCTTAGATTTTGTGCTCTTTTTAACTAAGAGCATAACCCTCCCTGCCTTGTCTGTAGACACTGTACCCCCACATTTTGCATTGCATATATTCTGAATGAAACATCTCTGATATCCCCACAATGCCTGCATTTGATGACTTAACCATCACTTTAAATTGATCAAATTTATTTATGTTCCTAGCATTAGTGTATATGCACCTGAAAGTCACTATGAAACAAAGAAATACATGGGCTGTGTTAGGATATTTAAGAGTAAGAACCCTAACACAGCCCATGTATTTCTTTGTTTCATAATGACCCACAGCAGGCCTTGGAAATGCCTGACATCTTGGTTTTCAGTCTTTTTACATGTTCCAATAGAAGCAGTGCAAGAATCACTTTCACCTCTCTCTGCAACTCTAGCTAATGTATTAGACTGTGTATTTCCCCAACCCACCTAGCACTGTTGCAATAGCATCAGCAAATATTCTTGCACTCATTATATTTAAGTATATCTCCTATAAAAACAGTCTCTCCTGTTAACAAGCATTGACCATTGAGAAAAATTCTCCCCACAAGCCTTGCAATGTCTCCAGGGCCAAATGGATCCACAAGACTGTCAACATGTATTTCTCTTCTATCGTGTCTGGGCAGGATTGCAGATACTTTTAAATTTAATCCTAACTTGTTAATTAAATTCTCAGATCTCCTACTCTTAATGTCATTAGTGTCAACGTGAACAACACTATCACCTTTTGTTCCTTTAAAAGATAAACTGGTCTACGTCATCAAATTTTGCTCCTGGCAGACATAACCAAGTCCTATTCTACCTATCCTTTTTGAACAATATATTTTCCATTTCTCCGAAAACAGTCACCATTACCGCTGAAACAAGAGCACATATCACACACTGCAGTAGTTCGATTTGGTACTTTTATTTTGCATATTTACATCTAATTGGTTATTTTTTTTGATGAAAATTTTAATCTTCTATTTTAGTTTTCGTATATTAGAGTAAAGAGGGCTTACTGTATTTAAGCTCATGTTTTTCTCAGTTCATTTTTGTTTACAGGATGTATAGGGTCACCAGTGAACACTTTGTTGCTTTTCAGTTCACTACTGGCGCCTCCGTAGCCAGGTGGGCAGGAGCAGCAGTGCACAGCACATGCTTCTTGATTAGACCAGCGTTCGAGCCCGTGAGCCACCAAATACGGAGGATGCGGAAAGGTCAGGGAATGATCACTGCATATCCCCGGAGCAATATGGCCTTAGTTGCTAATGCTCCTAAAAACCAAATAACAACAGCTAGCTCAGTTCACTACTGAAACATGACCTTTAGGATTTCTACAGGTGTGTGTTCTGAAGAAATCATGATTGTGATCTTTTATCTTTCAATCTTCCATTATTCCAATTCATTACTTTTTTGAGGTTCTGGATCTGTTAGCAGAATGTACTTTCACAGTCTCCTTGCATAACACATGCTGCAGCATTGTGCCAACCTTGCAAAATTCTTGAGGTGCTTTGTGCTGTGAAAGTAGGCTTTATTTAGTTCAATTTCATTTCAGTTATTTTATTGATTTGTTAATTATTTATGTTTTTTTGCATATGGTCAAAGGAGTAATAACTTGCAAAATGCAATATGTGTTGTAGTTTCAGCAACAATTTAACACAGTAAAAGAGTTAATTGAATTCGGTTACTGTTTAATTGTTGAATAACAGCATTATAAACCTGGTTATGTACCGCCCTTTTCACACTGCAGTTGAGAAGATGAAAGAAGGTACTTGTTGATATCAGACTTGAATTTCTGTAAACTGTAATTTTCAGGAAACAAGTCAGAAGGTTGCTTCGCTCCCTTCTGCCCTGTGTCATACAAACCTGAATTATACGTTTTTATATTTTATTTTTTTTATTGGGGCAAACCCCTCCCACCTCATTCTTCAGCATTTTTGATTCATTTTCTGTTAATACAAAGATTTTCAGCGGCCTTCAATTGCGATGTGAAGTCAACACCAACTTTAGATAATGACCTTGACTTTTGTTTATTGTCATACTAAAAGCCAATTTCACAGAATGAAGTTATAATCCCCTTCATTTGAATAAGTATGAATCTGTGGAACATATGCTTTCGATCCAGTTCTGTCACCTATGACGTGTTCACAAACCAAAAATTTCTTCCTTACATAGGCTTGTGATATAAAACTAGTCTTTTGTTTTTCGTATCTTTCCTTTCTTAACTGTGAAGCCTTTAACTTATTATTTTCATATTTTTCAATAATTGCTTTTTGTTTTCTTTGATATCAGGATTTTTAAGTGCTGCTTCATACTCAAGATCTCTTCTTTTCTTCTTAGCCTTTTGGATACGATCTTTCTCTTTTCTATTACTGCCATTACTAACACTTCTAATAGCTGAAGAAATTTTTGAAAAAAATCATTGCCTTGAGATATGTAGAATTATAAAGATTAAAAGCACTATAAATATTCTTTTGTATATAGAAAAATTTAAAGACTCTAAACACTTAAGAGTTCGAAAAATTTTCTTTGAGATGCCTGTCAATCACTGTTGTAGTATGATGAAATAACAGTAAACCCCATCTTGCAGAAAGCAAAATATTCTTTTACATATAAGAAGATACATGTGAAGGGAGGTTGTTCCAATAAACAGAAGTTAAAGGAATAAATGAGGAAAAAGAAAAGTTGGTCCTGTGAGTTTGAAGTGGATGGTAAAAGGATGCTGACTAGTTGTGGCACATGTTTGGACTGGTTTTGAAGAGAGAGGAAGAATTATAGAAGCCAATTCAGGAGAGCAGTGCCCATAGAAGTATCTATAGAAAAGGCATGCAGCAGAAACAGAACATCTATGAGATACAGAGTGGATAAACTATAAGATATGAGTCATTAATTAACCCACCTGTGGGTACATCATTCCATGGTAGGCCAGATTTGAAATTTGTAGTGACTAGCTGTTTAGAAGAAAAGTAATGCTGAGAGCAAAAGAGGAGAACCAAGTTTTTTAGATGTAGAGGAAGCAATATTTGTGATGTGCCAAGAGAGATCAGAAGTCAGGGTAATCCCTAACAGAGATATGTGATCTTGTCCAGAAATCTGGATGTCTTTGAAGATAAGCATAGGAGCAGAAGATTCCTTTTTGTAAGATTTAATAAGGATTGAAATTAACTGAGATCTTTGTACCACAGGAAAATTACCTGGAGATCAGCATTTAAGGAATTGGTAGTGGATATTAGAGAAGTTGAATCTGTTTGTGCAGGGCAATGTTTCTCAAACTGGAAGGTGGAATGAAAAGTGCTATCATCAGCAAAACTATGGATAGGATTTCCAGTAAATGGATGAACATCATTAATGTACAAGTGGAAAAGATTGAGAGAAAGAACAACCATTGAGAATTCCAGCATTAGTGGAGTAGTTAGAAGACAGCAGTCTATCATCACCCACAGTGAACAGTCAGAGAGAAACTGGATGCTCAATCACAAAAAACAGTTGGCAAACCATAAGATGGAAGCTTATTTAGACCACCTTTATGCCAAAACACGATCAAAAGCCTTTGAAATGTCAAGAGCAACTGCTTGAAATTCAGATCTAAAGATGTGCGAACTACCGCAAGTTTTACAAAAAGCGTTTAAAAATAAACCACCCTATGCAGTTAATAAATCAAGTCATTGAAGAAATAAATTACAGAAACCCCATGTTTCTGCCAAATACAAGTGCCTCAAACAATTTCCATTCCATACCACAGCCAGTTGGTGCAGAGGATCAAGCAGGTGTTTAAAGACATTGAAATCTGAGTTGTCTTTTCAAATTATAATAACCATGTTGAATAGTTGCATTACTTGCCTTTAGACTCAGAAGTTTTTCCAATAAACAATCTATTCAATATTGCAAATTACATACTGTTCAGCCTCACTCACACAGCTACTCTTAACGACAAAGGGTCTTTCATCAGTAAAGATTGTGAAGTACCTGTTCAATTCACCAAAAACATTGGCTAGGTTATCTAAGACTTTTCCAAAATAAATCAGATGGGATCATTGCATAATGGTCTATCTGATTCTTCTTCTACTCACATACATGAAAAATTCCTTATCCCTGCTATTTTCTATTTTAGACAGTAATTTTGCATACTCAGCCTTTGCAAAGTTCACCTTTTCGGTGGTACTACTACAGATCAAATTGTATTCTAACAGGCTTCAGTTTTTTTCTTCATTCTAACTCTCATGCAATCTTTTTCTGCTCTATTAGACCGGCCAATTCTGCATTCATTCATTTTGGCATCCTTCTCTTAATAGTATATAAAAGTATCCATGGCTTCTCTGACTACTGCTTTAAAGGTATTCCACAATTTTAACATATTAACCTTCCCTCTGCTATCAGCCCTGCAACAGAAGTCACGTACTATCTTGATCTGTCATCCCCTTTCCTGAAATTAAACCCCCATGCCTTTAATAATGTAACCCCTTTCTTCACCTTCCAACTAAGGACTACACAATCATTTCCTGTACTGTGAACCCAATGATATTGCCCAGATCATGGGCAACGATTAAGTCCAGAATATTCTAATATTTTCTTTAACATGTTTATGCAAATAATAATCATCTAGTTTATTTAAAAATTGTTCCCAATGGCGAGTTCCCCAAACTTTCAATCCGTAAGGGACAAATTGAAATTGCCCATAAGACTTTCACACTTGCTTGCTCATTCCATCTGCATATGGATGCATTGTCACTCTTTGCAATCTTCTGGGTCAGTGGCATGCCCCATTCTTATTTTGCCTTTGCATTCAATTACTTCACACCACAAAGTTATACAGTGGCATGCATAAGTTCTCAATCTGAGGAAAAAACTTCAGCCATGCTCACACTTCATTTAAAAGCATAACTCTTCCATCCCTTCTATTTCATCTATGAAACTCAGCATCCCTTATTTCTGGGTGACATGTTTCCATCGGGCTATTATTTCAGTGGTAATTTTTCTAATCAGGGGTTTGAATTCATTCATTTCACTGATGATACTCCTGATATTACTGTATATATAGTTAAGAATACATCCTAATACACCCTTTTAAAGTTATTTAATCTTTTTTCCCTAATATTAACTAGGAAAATGTGACAATTGAATAAATTGTAGGATTCCTTAGGGTACCGATTTAATTGACTTAATAAATAGTAGCAATAGCTTAACTATAATTGATAACCTTTTTACTAAATTCAATTCCTTTCAAAATAGATTAAAGTTCACTCTTGAATTAGAAGAAAATGGACAATTAAATTTTCTTAACCTTACCATATATAAAACCGATACTCAACTCAGAACTAGAATTTTCAGAAAAAACACCCACACCGGAAAATACTTACATTGAGTCACACCACCCTTTTAGCACAAAAAAAAAGCTGTCCTGTACAATCAAATATATAATGCCATCAAATTCAGTTCAACACAAAACAACTTATCCAACAGACTTCAATATCTTACAGAAAAATTTATATCCAGGAAATACCCTTTACAGGTAATTCAAAAAACTATTTCCAATGTCCAAAATAATATTAATAATCCAACCAAACATAACACACACAACAATTTACGCGTAGTTCTTTATCACAGTGACCTTGCTAGACAGTTTCGTCGAATATTTGCAAATACCGACATTACACTCATATTATCAACATACAATATACTAGAATCCATGTTTAATTCTTATAAAGAAACTTATAAATACCAAATCTGTGATTTGAACAACCTAGTATACTTAATAAAATGCCAGCCAAAATGTAATTCATGCTATGTCGGAAGCACTACTTCAAAATACGGCTCTACAAAAATGTCAAATACACGAGCATACTATCATTATACTAGCTTTAGAACTGGACAAGCAAATACAGAACTGACTATACATGTACAATCCCATAACCACACGCCTTTAGTAGATTCAGCAATCCCCATTATTAAATTACAGTCTAGTTTCAGAATTTATCAGTATGAAGCCCTTATCATAGAATGGTTTCGGCATCAATCTAAATTAAACGTATTAAATGCAAAATTACTCTACAACCTCTCCCCGGTCTGGAATCTCACGCACCCGAGATTCTCACGTGCATCAAAGAGCATCACGGGAACTTAGTTCTTTTAAATACATGTTACCAACTATTACCAACTGAAGACGTTAATAACGAAAGCCTATCGTTACAGCTATTGGTCTCTTGATTATACTCTCATAGTTCCAATTCTTTTCAACTTTAATTCATGACAACCAAGGATGAAGACGTGCACTTCTATTTCCTTGAGCATATTTTAACTCCGTTCAAAAAATTTAAGCTCATTCACATTAAATCCAATTTTGACCTTATTCACTCTAAGCCCAACTGCAGATTATATTAAGGTAAGTACTGAAAATTAAGCTATTGCTACTATTTACTAGGAAAATGTTTATTTGAAGTATCACTACCCTTGATACATCTTGCCCATATCAGCTGTTGTGGCAACAAACAAGAACCTCTGAGTGGTCTAAAACTGAACTCTTTTCTTTTAAGTTCAACATAATTAAAACATAATTATTTAATTTTTGTTCAAACTTCAATTTTTATAATCTGCAATTAAAATATATTTGTGTTAGAATATTTCTGATCCTAATGTTAGGTACAAATCATATTGCATTATTCAGTTTTGCATATTTTTTCATGCTACCACAAAACAATACATAAAATACAGGCCTGTTTTAAGTTCTATTCTCCCACAGGTTTACTAATTAAACCAGTAGTCAGCAATCGTATAGGAATCCATGAGAGAGAAGGGAAAAAAAAAGGATTTCTCTCTCTCTCAGGTGCTTGCATGATTATCTTGTCCTTTAATCTGTAACTTCTACCAGTAAGATTAAAACTACATAGATATATAATGCAATGGTCTTAAGCCTCACCAAAGTTGAATTGACCATACGTGTAAAATTACTTACTATCTGATGGGGTACCAGCTAGTCCTGAAACAGGTTCCCCATTAGATAGCAAGTGGTCTCTAGTAACAATGTGCAGTCCAAAAATTTATAAAGTTGTTCAATGTGAGCTGCCATATTGTATACGAAATCAGTTTTAAAAACTGAATTCTAATATAATTAAAGTTATTTGTTTTATCTGAGTACTGTCACTGGATACCACCTAGCAACAATGCTATCTGATGATGGACCAGTTAGTCCTGAAATAGGCTGTCACAGCAGTGCATTTAAAAAAAAAAAAAAAAAATGGTCAATTTTGTAGCAGATTTGTGCTGCTTTGAAAATTAAGACCACTGCATACTCAATGCACTTTAAATCCTTCTGGCTACAAAAGCAGATGAAAGGACAAGATAATCCTGAAAACATCTTATAATTCTCTGAGGCCATGTAGCTTTAGCTACATTTATCTATGGATAAATACAAAATGCCTAGAGTGGGTATAGCTGTAAAAATGCATGTTTGTTTAAATCTATAGTTAATTACTTCCATAAATACAGACTTACTGATGTGTACAAATGATATACTTAATATTCTGCACAACCAAGGTTTCTGCCATCATTATAAACAGTCATGCAGCTTATCAGCTGCATAACTAGTTATGTATGTAGACTGATAGAGACCACAATTTTTTACCAATTCTAAAGTATTTTTTCTCTAAAGCACAACCATTGATACACTGTCTGATACTCTACTAGGCATACATTGAAAATTGATAATTCAGTACATTACTGTTTGTTGTTTGTCCACATTTAAAACACTGAACTATTATTCACATCTGTCACTACTAGCACTACCCTTTCAGCCATTATAAAATGTTTTAGAGATGTGATTAAGTTCACTTTTAGCATTTTATATTAATTTAGATGTGTACTAGGTATATATTCCTAAAATTCAGAAAATTTTAATCCAGCACCTCTCAATCCTTAAGGATGCTACATTTTTTAGTTTACTGTATAATTTTTTTTTTTTTAAATCTCAAATACTGTTTGTGCAGATACTGCTCATGTTTTTAATCAACCTCAATTTTCACAATATGTTAATAAATATTATAAACATACAATTACAGAAAATTTAAATATTATTCGCTTTTTAAAACTGAAAAATATAGAATGTGGTTTTAAGCCTACACCTAAATTAAATATTTCATTATCATCATTCAAATCCGTTACATACTGAGGGTGTGCAGATTATTATAATTCAAGATTATTTTAAAGCCATATTGCGTAGTTTTCTGCAGAAACATGTTCACGGGACGATTTGCATGCTGTGCAGGCTGATAAACTTGGAATAACTCAGAGATTTGCCTCAAACGCAAAGGACTTTAGAAATTCCTACAATCATTGAGAGGAGTTAAATCCAGGCCTCTGCATAAATGGCAATGTAACATGACAACTAAGCAGTTATGGAGGAAAGATCATTATCACAGTATACAAATCGTTCCTGGACTATCAACCTTCCATTCGACATTTTCTTTCATACTATGCTATTTAGTGGTAGAATTTTCGACCTAGCCATAATTATTTAATTTTTCTCTAATGTGAGTTTGACATAAATCAGTCCACCAATGTTTAGGCAATTATCATTCAAATTTGCTTCAAATATCCACTTAGCTAATCTCTGTTCTCCCATTTCTTTTTTTCTAAATGCCAGTACCATCTTAAGTTTACCTTTGAGAATCTATTACCACTCACCCCCCTTTCTTATTGTTGTTTGTTGTTATTGTGTCCATCTGCTAGTTCCATTTACTTTTTTCTGAAACTCTTATTTCTAAAAATTCCAATTTTTGATCAACTCCCCTAATCTTTATTCAGCTCAGCTCCATGTGTCAAAACAGACAATAAACAATGATTATAAATAACCAATTCTGCTTTTCAAGTAACTTTTCTTTTTCTGTAAATGAATTTTTTAAAACAGCTTCACTTATTTTATTATTTATACCCATTTCTTAGCTTCCATCTTCATTAATGACTGTTTCCACTTTTTCTTCTAATTTTTATTGGTTTACACTAAATATTCACTGCCTCTCAAAACTTTCCAACCTTTTGTTTACACGAAACTAATTTCCATGTCGAATTATCTACTATCAAACTGTCAACCTATAACTAATTTATACAGGTATTCTTGAGAAGTCTTGCAAGCTATTACTTAACAGCACAATGTTATTATCCACATATAACATGTGGGTTGTGGAGTAACAAAATTAACATTACTTTTTTAAGTCCATTTTAACTTACGGAGCTGAGAGATAGATAAAAATTAAAAGGAACAAACACATGGAAACAATACCAAGATTACACTACAAATGAGGTAATAAGAGAAACTCTGAGTAACTAATATAAAATCAATGGTAAGTGAAGCAAACTTCAGATAATATGGGTATGTAGAAAGAATAGGAAGATGCATATCAGTTAAACAGACAAGCTTTGTGTGCAAATCAAGCAGTAATAAGCCTAAAGGCAGATCAAGTGGACGATGTCAAACAAGCATTGGGGAAAGAGGATCTGCTCTGGTCAGAGCTACAGATTTGACAGAAAACACATACTGCATAGAGGTATAACAAATCTGGATGAAGTGATAATGATAATCTATTTCTAAACTTTTATACTAAGCTGCATTCTTTAAGCTTTAATTTAGCTCATTTTTATTTAGATTAAGAAACACTATACAGACTTCATGAACATAAATTCAGGTTACAGGGTCTTCACAAAATACAAGTTTTAAATATATTTTTCTTGTGTATTAAGCACATAATGCTATACATCTGACTGAGGGAGGGGGGGGGGAACCACGGAATTTTACAATTTTTTATTTTTTTATATATAATAGTATTTTAAATGTATGGCTGTGTTGTTTCCTATAAATAAAGTTCTCAAGCACTGCAGATATGCCTTCAAAAATTTCTTTTAAGGGCAGTTAGGATTTTCATCATTAGCCCCAACTAATTACAACCAACTATTCTTAATCCACAGAGGTATATTCTGAAAAAAGTAAAAAAAAAAAAAAAAAAAGTAAAGTGCAGCCGTTATCAACCCACTGCAGGATGGAAGCCTCCTCAACAATTCATGCTGAGGGGAATGGACCATAATCTGCCACGCTGGTCCAGTGCGGGTTGGCAGATCGACCGTATTCAGCAGTCAGGGGCTTGAACCCCGGTCTACTCAAAGAGCGTGTGCTACTGCACTCTCGCTCCTGCCCACTCGGCTACGGAGGCCTTTGAAAAAAGTAATCTCACTTCAAATCTTAAAAATCAGCAAGAAATAATTCAAAGTTATTCCTTTTTTTTTAATTTTTCCGATCTATTATAGACAACTGAAAAATCCATTTTTTTTTTATATTGAAAACATATATTTTCAATTAGTATAAAAAAAAAAAAAAAATTCTCTCTGATGCAGTTTACACATATTTTTGTAATGCCTGCATTTGGGAGTTAAGCTAAAGTCAACAAACAAAAGAGAGATTGAAAAAATCCAAATGCTTCAATAATTGGATACTAACAATGTGTAAACAACATATGAAGCAAGTAAGAGGTCTGCTGTTAGAGGATGGTAGCATCCTCTAACAGCAGACTTGAATCCAGCATGCTCAATAACTGGAGGGAGAGATGCTGCTAATTTTATATTCTTATTTTTGAACACTTTATAACTATATGCAAGAACAGTCTTAGACAAACTTCTTCAATAACAAGCCAATTAATGATAGAGATCAAAAACCAAACCAATAATGAAGGAAAAACTACAACTCTCATTCACAATGCTGTAATAAATACTTTTATTTTGATTTAAGTCGCTTTGACATATAGCATATGCCAATGTGGCAGCTGGTAGGTTAACCATTGAATGGTATGTGAGATGCTGCAGTTGACATAGGCATTCAGAAATTATCAACAAAGTAATCAATTTATCACAGGGATTAAGGTTCAGTGAAAATGGTGGCTAGGGCCAACTACACCTAAATCTTTCTGAAAAGCAATTTCACAATAGAGTGAATAGCACTTAGTGAAGGAAATTCTAAATGTATTATATGTATGAAGATAAAAATTGCAATAATTTTCTTAGATGTCAAAGAAATTCTTGGTGTACACATTTATTTAACATTATGCACTGACTTCTTCCTACTACTAACCATTCCCATTCTGCTGCATGCACCACCTGCTAATTCAGGTTTATTCAGTAATTTATGTATCATCTGTCTACCAAGACTATTTCTAGTTATGGATTTTTTGTGAATACTGCATTTGTTCAAATACCACCTGCATAATACTTTATTTATGACTGCACTATTCCTGTTATTTCTGCAAATGACATTATTAGGTCTACTGTTATTAACTCATTTACTTAGGAAGATATACTCATTTAAAACTATTGTATATTTTTTGGTGAAGACCCTGTAGTGAGTTAACATAATTTATCTTTGTCAAAAATTTACCGGAAAACTTGGATCAGTATATCCATTTTTCATTTCTTCAATATCTGGAGTTGATTGTGTAATAGATACTGCTGCAGTTGTTACAGGAATTGGACAATGTGCTAAGTGAAGAGGAAGTGCTGTTGGAGGAGATGAAGATGCTGTGGTAATATGAGACATAACTGCCATTGGTGAAACATGGGAGGAAAGAGGACCACAAGGAACAGTAACTGGGATGTATGCAGGAGGTACAACTGCAGCAGGAATTATATTTTGCATCATGGCAAAGTTCTGATTAGTAAATGTTTGTGTTGGAATAGGCTGGTTAGGATCAAATTCCTGAATTGCACTATGAGTAAACACGGCAGGAACTTCATTAAGAGGAACAGGAGACAACTGTTGATGGCTGGAGACTACTACTACTACTGGTGATACTTCTGATGTTACAGTAGTAGATGGAACTGCAACAGCACAAGAGTTTTCTTCCTGTTTGTTACTAACTTCTGGGACTGGCTGTAGTTCTTGCAGCAGAGGAACCTGTATGTTGTACTGAGTAGACTGATAGGCAACGCCAGGAGCTGGAGTCATCGGGTGGGCAACAACAACAGCTGGATCCATATGTGGAGCTAATAATAAATTTATAACATCAGCTAACTTGAAAATACACTTCAATATATGTTATTAATTCATCAATAAATTTATTGAAAATGTATCCAAATTTTAAAATTTTAAGCTGAGAATAATCTGAAAAAGAAAAAATTCACAATTTTATCTATGACCATTCTTTCAAATTCTTGCAGTCACCTAATTGTGGATTGAGCAGCATTTTGGTTCGGGCATCTTTAACTTGTTAAATAAGAATTAAATAAGTTAAATTCCGTACATACTATTTAAGATGCCGTTGGTGTAGATTTCAGCTGAGATAAAGCAATAATTTAATTGATGGAAGCTACTGTAGTATTGTGATTTTCATACATGTTATTCAGGTTTTTAAGTGGGTACATTTGAGTTATTACATAAATATTAGTCATTTTAATTGTACAGTTATCCGTTTATTTTATTGGGCATAATTCAAATTAAAAGAATTATAGTATTTAGTTAGTGTGGCCAGTGTATTACAGAATTCAACATGTACACTATCCCTGACCTCAGAGGGTTCTCATAGTAATAACAGACATGATTTTAAAATCGAAAAAACACACAAGACATTACTACATGTTTGAAGAGAAAGCTGGCATGCAGCAGTTTCCCTCTGTATGCTCTGAGAGTTAACTAAAAGTACAATAAACATTTGATATTCACTGATTTAATATTAATGAGTTATGTTCTCATTCCAAATTTAAGTTTTGAATTATTCAAGTGTAGTTTCTCTACATGTCTGTTACATTTCCAGCACTTACATGCAAGGTGTAGCTATTAAATAACAAAACTGCATGCATAGCCACTATACACCAAGTGCCACCTGTGAAACAAAAGCATAGTTCTCTAGTTGTCGTTCAAGTCATATTCCAACATGCTCAATCACTTTGCAGTGACAGGTTTCCATTTCCTTATGTTTCTACACTTACCTGAAAAATGACAGACAAAAGAAATGAACAGTGAATCAACCTCAAATTTTTAACAAAACTACAGGAAACACCAACTGAGTTATAAGTTATATCAAGTTTATTGGGAAGATACTATGTCAAGAGCTCATGTCTTTAAATGGCAAAAAAGATTTTTAGAAGGAAGAGAGAATGTGGAAGTCTATGAATGACTGAGCCATATGGTATCCATGAAAACTGATGAAAATATGTACTGGGTTGAACTCAATATGAACAAAAAAAAAAAAAAAAAAACAGATAAATATTAACTGAAAATTTAGGCATGAGAAAAGTGTGCCATTTTTGGTGCCAAAAATTTTGAATGAAGATCAAAGGAGAATGTATTTTAAACACTTGATGAAAGCTGGCTGTTCCACAATGACTCAGAAACTAAGAGGCAGTCAATGCAATAGAACAGTGGTGTGCAAACTGTGGGGCATGACCCCCAAAGGCATCGCTGGATAAATTAAAGGGATCGCAGCAATTTTTAAATAAAATTAGTTATTGTGTACATAAAACCTAAAAAAAACTGTTGTTAAAATTACTTTTTCAATACTGTAGATGCAGAGACCTTACTACTCAAATGAAGTCTGAGATATGAATGAACCCTATTGCCACTCTATTTTTAGAGTGGTTTCATGTGTGATGCAGGTAGCTTTCTTACTTATTGTCCTTGTAGGTAATACAGTCAAGTCCTTGTATAACAAGTGCTTACACTACACGAATTCAATCATATACAATTTATAAACAGGGGACCGATATCTTAATATAACACGAAACGAATTCGCTTATGCACGATTTGCCTTTGTGTTTACAAGAAATGGCAGTCGAATGCGGAATCACCCCAACTGAACGCAACACAATAGGAATGAAGAGAAGATTCTGAAAATGTATTTGTGTGTTTTATATCAGTGAAGGGGAAACACATTTCACCATAATAACGTAAAAACCAACACAATTCCAGCTATCGGTATAATCGCAAATGCAATTAGATCGAGTTTACTACCAGTTTATAACAGATTCCACTAGCAGAAATTGTTTTTATTGTTTTATGGTAGTAACCCCTAGAAATGTGCTTTAGTAAAATGTGAGGTGTTAATAGTGTATCTCTGCCTTTACGGTGTTGTTTATTCAGTTGCTACACGCACACAGCTTTGTTTATGTGTATCAAGCGTGCCTCCTCGTTTTGTAATTGTGCTTTATTCCCTAAAAATGAGTAAAATACTTAAAAGGTGTGAAAAGGAAGCGTCCTGGTGAAGACACTGCAGATTCAGAGAGAAAAAGAAAAGCAATATCGATAAACAGAGGCAGACTGGGTGAAAACTTCTTACCCGGAAAAATTTGTAGTGGCCTCATACTAGTGTTTATGGCCAAAATCACACCGGCCCCCGGCCCACCGGGGTTTCCCTGGTAAGGCTTATGGCCAGTCCATCTCTGTTGATAGAGAAAAAATATGAAATTGTGAAATGTTTTGAGCGAAATGAAAGACCATGTGATATTGCACGTGCTACAGACCTAAATGAGGCAACGCCAAGAATTACAAAGAATGCACAGAAAATAAAAACAACTTTCATAGCAGGAACAACTCAAGTGTAATTAAAATCCATTAGATTAAGACACAAAGAATTGGAAGAGATGGAACGGCTGTCATCTGTTTGGATAGAAAATCGAACAAAAAACAAGTTTGCTTAGGATAGAAGTAAAAGCATTAGCAATATTTTATTATGTAATAGTCGTAATAAAATACTTACGTATTTTATTACGATTGTTTATTGTGTTTGGTAATATTTTGGTTACAAATGTGCGTTCAATCTTGGGTGGTCAGCACCTAACCCTATTTTTCCCATAGGGCCTGTTGTTTATATTGCACGAGGGTTTCTAGGAACACAACTATCGTGCTATACGAGGACTGACTGTACGTCTTAATTTTCTCACTGGCTATGGATGCACAAAAAGCAGCTTAGTGTGACTTCTCAGTATGTATTAATACTTCTCAGTACAACTGAATTGCTGAAATGTAATCCCTTTAGCTCTTAATTCTTGCTTCCTACAGCAAAAATTTCGGAAATTGCCTAAAGGCCAGAGGTGCGAATATGCAGTGGCAGTAAACAGCAAGTCCGTTGCATGCACGCTTTATTCTGTTTTGTAATTCGGTGCTTTCACATCAATTTGGATGTTTTTCATTCTTCTGCTACTTTTTATATTATAATTGTTTTTAAGAAGAAAAAAATTTTTTTATATATTTTACCATGGACAATTGAGTAATCAGAACAAAACAGCCGAGGAGTGACGACAATAATGTTGCTACAAATACTTCAGAAGCTGAAAGGATAAGAAATGCATCATGTGAAAATTTGGACACTAACGTTATTTCAAGTGTGTGGTGCAACAAACAATTTCTGGTTGAGAGACATCATATTCCAAATGAAAAAGAATAGAAAATATCAAGAAGAATTTATGAAGTACAGCTTTACTTACAGTGTGGTTGATGATGATGAGCAACATCCTGTGCGCGTAATTATATGTTACGAAAAACTGGCTAACGAAAGCATAAAAGCTATAAAATGAAAAAGACACTTACATATGAAACATCCAGAGATAATGAAAAACACTGAATCGTTTTCAAAATACATGCTGACGGTATACAAGGTCTGAAATCTTTCATGAAGAAACATACGGCAGTTCCTTGTAAAGCTTTAAGAGCATAGATGCAAGTATCATATTTAATAGAAAAAAATTTGAAATCACAAACTATTGCTGAATCTCTTGTTCTCCCTGCTGCTATAAAAATGATTTCAATTATGAATGGAGAAAAGTAGAGCAACGATTTAATTAAATAACATTCCTCTATCCAGAGACAGTCTCGCAGCTTATTACAGTTATCGCAGACAACTCAAAATTCAGTTTATTAAATGGACTGAGAAAGTCCAATTTTTGTAATATAGTTAGATGAATTCACAGATATTTAAAAATACTTAAAACTTTGCTCAACTTATTGTATATGTGAGATTCTGCTATGAGGGAGATATTTTGGAGAATTTTCTATTTTGCAAAGCTTTGGAAAGAAGAACAAAGGGCTAGAAGATTTTTGATGTTATATTTTCTTTAAAACAAATAATCTAACGTAGAACAACTGCTTTTCGATTTGTACAGATGGTGCAGCTGCATTAACAGGATAAAATAAAGGTTTAAAAGGCAAAGTAAAGGAAATTGCTCCAAATTTAGCTTTGAATCATTGCACTATACAGTACATAGGGAAGCATTAGTAGCAAATGAAATGCAAACTGATTTTCGCAAAGTTTTAAAAGATGCGATAGTGTGATCAACTTTACGAAATAGTAGAAGCTTAAATAGCAGACTTTTCACAATGCTTTGTAATGAAATGGGATGAAACGCTTCTTTTATATAGAAAAGTGGTTATTTGGTTTTTAGGAGCATTAGCAACTAAGGTCATATTGCTCCGGGATATGCAGTGGTCATTCCCTGACCTTTCTGCATTCTCCGTATTTGGTGGTGATGGGCTCGAACCCCGGTCTAATCAAGAAGCGTGTGCTATGCACTGCTGCTCCTTCCCACCTGGATACGGAGGCGCCATATAGAAAAGTGGGGTGGGTGTCCAGTGGTAAAGTGTTGTGACATCTTTTTGACCTCAAACATGAAGCTTTATTGATTATATCAGATAAAAATCAGAATCTTGCTCAATTGTGTACAAATCAGACACGTGATATATTTGAAAAATTTAATGATTTAAATTATGTGTTCAAGGACAGGGAACACATATTAATACTCAGTGATAAAACAGAAACTCTCAAAGGGAAGCTTAATCTTTGGAAAACTGAATTTGAATGTAATAATACTGAAATGTTCCCATGCTTTTCTGATTTTGCTATAATATTGACATTTTATAATTTAGGGATATCCATGCCACCCACCTAACGATGCTAATTAAGAATTTTTCCAAATGATTTTATGTATCTCCAGAAAAAAAGTTGTATTGGATTCGTGATCCTTTTGCTTTTGATATTTCTTCATGTCCTGAAATAACCATTGAGCAAAATGAGGATCTTATCGACCTGTCATCTACCAAGCATTATGTGCACTTTAAGACTACTTGGGAAACATTCTGGTTTTCACTTCAAGATGAGTATCCAGGATTATCGAAAATGGCGATACAAAGGTAGCTTTCGGGTCTACATATTTATGTGAGGTTGGTTTCTCAAAATTAACAGCTATAAAAACACACAAAAAAAAAAAAGCGTTCCAGACTTCCAGAAGATGACATGAGATTAGCAATTTCAAATATCGTACCAAATATCATCGGTTATCTAGGCCAGTCCTTCTCATTAATTGTCTTGATTTATAACTGTTCATTTTTTTATTGTTTTGCAATCTTAACTGAAAAATAAGAATTTGATTAACAGTGGGACCTCGTACGGCGAACACCCTGTACGATGAACTTTTCGTACCATGAATCTGGGTTTTAATCCAGGTTCATGGTTTGAGGGAACAACTCTAAAACGGTGTTCGCAGGCCGGCCTCTAGTTAATACACCAGGCCGAACCTATTGTTAACTCTCTAGGAGGCTTCCGGATCAACTAAGGTATAATCTTGCTACCTCTACTCTGCCAGATAGTGGCTGGAGGGAGTCCGAGTAGTGTGTATGCGGGGAGCATTGTCGAGACCCCGTTATGTCACGGAACTAGGTATATTCTTACCATGTGTATGCCATATCCAAAAATTTCATTACTTCATACAGCATGTCCCACCTACTTTTTCTTACTATTGAATACACCATGAATTGTCAAACTAATAGAGCAAGCTTATCTGCGAAAAGATCTAAACCCCCCCAAACACTTCCTAACCCATTTCACAAATATACGTGGTGTCAATTCTAATCACAACGATGTCCATGTACTTTTTCTAACAGAATCTCAGTTATCGGTTGATTCAACCACGGCTCATCTCAGATGCCCAAATTATTCGCTGTATGATTCCTTTCACCTCAAAGGTGGTACTTGTGAATATGTCCGTTCTGATATTCCCTGTCAGAGACTTGGCAATTTGGAATCTCCTCTCTTTGATCTTCTCTGGCTTAAAATCTCTCTACCTCATTGTGTCAAATTCATCTGTTGTCTCTACCATTCTCCCAACTCCACTAATCACTTGGAGCTCTTTGACTTCCTCTCTTTGCAACTTGACTTTCTCCAGTCCAACTTTCCTAACAGTGAGGTAACTTTCCTTGGTGATTTTAATGTTCACAACTCAGGCTGGCTTCCGTTTTCTAGTCACACCGACCCAGCTGGTCAACATGCTGAAGCTTTTGCAATTACTAATGACTTTGCACAGATTGTTCATTTACCTACAAGAATACCGGACAATCCTAATCATACAGCCAATACACTTGATCTTTTTCTCACAAACAACCCTTCTAAGTACATGGTCGAAGTGAAAGGTCCTTTAGGCACTTCAGATCACAACTTGGTGATTGTTTCTTCTCCAATGGAACCTTTATCTCATGGCTATTCCCAACCTCGTGTTGTTTGGCATTACAAGAATGCAAAATGGGATGACCTGCGAGACTTCTTTTCTTCTTTTCCTTGGTCGGATTACTGTTTCAAAAGTTCTGATGTCAACATTTGCTCAGATTGTGTCAGTGAAATTATTCTTGCACGAATGGAATCCTTTATCCCACACTCCACTTTAAAATCTTGTCCTTTATCTAAACCTTGGTTTTCCAATAAATGTGCTAAGGCTGTTCAAGAGAAGAATGTTGCATATTGTAATTGGCTTGTTTCTCATTCTTCAGTTTCATTTTCTGCCTACACCAAAGCTCGCAACAATTGTAAAGCAGTTATTAATCAGTCCAAACTAGAGTTTGAACAGGCTAAGAGTAGAAAACTTGCTTCTTGCCCTAATAGTAGCCGAGCATTCTGGTCTCTTTCCAAAGCTATTGGCCGCAACTTTTGCCCATCTCTGCTCCCACCTCTGTCCAAACCAGATGGTTCTGTTGTCACTTCAGCCAAGGATAAAGCTGACCTGCTAGCATCCCATTTTTCTTCCGACTCATGTATTAATGATCTTGGTAAAACACCTCCCACCATTCCCAACACACTCCATTCAATGCCTCCTGTGGTCTTCCGTCAAAAGGATGTCAGAAGGATTTTGATGAATCTTGATGCTAAGAAAGCTCTAGGTCCCAATAATATTTCTCCACTTGTTCTCAAAACCTGTGCTCCTGAACTTACTCCTATTCTTTGCCGCCTTTTTTAACTTTCTTATTCCAAAGGTGTTTTTCCTTCTGCTTAGAAATTTGCTCATATCCAGCCAGTTCCTAAAAAGGGTGACAAATTCCTCCCATCCAATTATCATCCCACTGCAATTACTTCTACTCTTTCTAAAGTAATGGAGAAATCAAATAACCGCCAACTCTGAAACTACCTAGAAACATTCTGCCTGATCAACGATCGTCAGTATGGATTCCGTCAGTGTCAATCCACTGGTGATATTCTGGCTTATGTTACCCATTTATGGACTAATTCAATGGAAAGGTTCGGTGAAACACAAGTAGTTGCTCTTGACATCTCAAAGGCTTTTGATCGTGTTTGGCATAAAGGTCTTCTAAACAAGCTTCCATCTTATGGTTTTCCAACTGTTTTTAGTAATTGGTTATCCGGTTTTCTCTCTGATCGCTCACTAGGGTGATGGTAGATGGCTCTCTGTCTTCTAACTTCTCCACTAATGCCTGTGTCCCCCAAGGTTCAGTTCAGTTCTTTCTCCCACTCTTTTCCTCTTGTATATTAATGACCTTCTTCCATTGACTGGAAATCCTATCCATAGTTTTGCCGATGATAGCACATTGCATTCCACTTTCCATTTTGAGAAATCTTGTCCTGCACGCTACCAAATCTGCTACCAATTCCTTAAATGCCGATCTTCAGGTAATTCTCCAGTGGGGCAAAGACAACTTAGTTGATTTCAACCCTTCTAAAACTCAGTCTTGTCTTATATCTCACAAAAAGGATTCTTCTGCTCCTATGCTTATCTTTAGTGACACTCCGGTTTCTAGGCAAAATGATATATCTCTTTTGGGGATTATCCTGACTTCTAATCTCTCTTGGCACAAGCACATTACAAATATTGCTTCCTCTGCATCTAAAAAAAACTTGGTTTTCTCTTTTGCTCTCGGCGTTACTTTTCTTCCAAACAGCTGCTCACTCTGTATAAATCGCAAATCCTCCCTGCCATGGAATATTGTTCCCACATCTGGGAGGCGCCCCAAAAACCTCTCTCAGGCTTCTTGATTCCATTCAGAAGAGGGCAGTTAGGTTAATTAATGATACATCTCTAACAGTCTCTCCACTCGCTCTCTCATAGACATACTGTTTCTGCTGCATGCCTCTTCTACAGATACTTCCATGGGCACTGTTCTTCTGAATTGGCTTCTATAATTCCCGCTCTCTCTTTCAAAACAGTCCGAACACGTGCCGCCACCAGCCAACGTCAATTTACTGTCCAACTTCAAACTCACAGAACCAACTTTTCATCTTCCTCATTTATTCATTCAACTGCTGTTTTCTGGAACAACCTTCCTTCATATGTACTTTCTGAAAATTACAGTCTACGAAGTTCAAGTCCAATGTCAAGAAATATCTTCTTTCGTCTTCTCAACCTCCACCCAAGCACGGTACTAAGTACTATAGGTTCTAATACCTCTCGTGTTTGGGGTTTACATAAAAAAATAAATAAATAACCTCTTCCCTTGCTATTTTTCCCAATTTTCATGTCAAAAAAATACTAATTTTTTAAATAACGATTTTTATTGCTTTTATGCCGTGTAATATGGTGCTTGATTACGGAACAAATTGAAGTATTCAATGATATTCAATGTTGTATATTCCTAGAATTATTATCCCGATCAGAACTGCAATATTCTTCAGTCATTATCCATAAGTAATTCTTGAAAACGAGACAGACAACCTCATGCAGCACAGTGCTCAGGAAAGAACACCAGGCAACAACAATGTGCAAGGTATCAGCAGGCATCATCTGACGCTTGTCCCAGATAAAAATATTCCAAGAAACGCATTCACTGGCGAATGGCCAAAAGAGCCATTTTGCGATGAATGCACTACTTTACTACGTGCCGGCGGCTTCATTCGGGTAAGTATTGAAAGAACACAAATTCGTATATGACCACGAGATATCTCGGGATAATAATTTATGACATTAAAATGCTAACTTGAGTTAACTTGGGATAATCAGGGAAGTGGTTAATACAAACACAACACACATTCTGTTTTATTCACCATGTCTTTCTTTTGTTTCAGGAAAGTTCCCAATTTGTTTTTTAAAAGTTTCTTTTGAAAAAGAGTTTAAAAAAGATTTGGAAAGATTCAAAAAATGGGTCCTAAGAAAAGTGTCAGTGTAAGTTAGCCCAAGAAAACACTCAAGAAAATCACTATTGAAACCAAGATAGACACCATTGCCAAGCATGAAAAAGGAGCTAGGGTAGTTGATCTGGCAAGTGAATATGGAGTCAACAAATTCGCCATTGGAATCATCTTGAAGAACAAGGAGACCATCAAGAATGTTGAGGTTGCAAAGGGAGTGACCAGATTAAGTACCCATCATTGAAGAAATGTGGATCCACCAAAGGCAAATGGCAGGAGATACCATCAGCAAAGAAGTTATGTCTGAAAGCCAAGCACATCTATGCTGACCTGAAAGAAAAAAAAACTCCAGGGCCAACGAGCTCTGAAGAATCTGAATTTAAGGCAAGCAGGGGGTGGTTTGAGAAGTTTAAGGGGAGGACTGGCATTCACAGTGTCATAAGGCATGGAGAGGCAGCAAGTGCTGATAAATTTGCCAATAAATTTCCAAAGCTCATGAAAGATGAAGGATATCTACCACAACAGATCTTCAACTGTGATGAAACTGGGCTTTTCTGGAAAAAAATGCCCAGTAAAACCTACATCACAAAGGAAGAACAAGCTCTGCCAGGCCACAAGCCTATGAAGGACAGGCTGATCCTGCTCTTTGCTGCCAATGCTAGTGGAGACCTGAAGATCAAGCCTCTCTTGGTGTATCATTCTGAAACACCAAGAGCATTTAAGAAGTACTAAATTGTCAAAGGTAAACTTGGAGTCTACTGGAAATCTAACCTAAAAGCTTGGTTTTTTTTTTTTTTTTTTTTTTTGACTTGGTAGTTGTTGGCGCATCGGCTTCTGTGGCCATATTGCACCCCCCAAGGTTTTTGCAGTACTTTGATCCAAGCCCGAGGCGGGAATCGAACCCGCGACCTTTGGGTTGCCGGGCAGGTACTTTACCCACTCGGCTAAAAGCTTGGGTTACTAAGCTTCTTTTCAAGGACATTCATTATAACAACATTGAAAAAAAAAAAAAAGATTTCCTAATAACAACCACAAATTTCTACCTCTTAATCTGAATTTTTACTTTTTTTATTACAATATTCGTGTTTAAAAATGATTCGCTCTTCAAATATATTAGAGTAAGTGGCGAGCTTGTAGCCAGACCCTGAGAAATCATTTGTTAAGATTTCCCATGCTCTTTTCTTGCAGTGCACTAATCAAATGAACATCAGCTAGAAGTTCAGTTCATTAGTTTGAGTGTATGTTTATTGGTATGGCTCCAAGAAAGCAGATAGCTTTGCCAATTGCAGATAAAATTAGAATTTTGATTTTTTTTTTTTTTTTTGATTTGGTAGTTGTTGGCGCATCGGCTTCTGTGGCCATATTGCACCTCACAAGGTTTTTGCAGTACTTTGATCCAAGCCCGAGGTGGGAATCGAACCCGCGACCTTTGGGTTGCCGGGCAGGTACTTGACTCACTCGGCTAGCCCGGTCGGCAAGAATTTTGCAAGCCATAGATGGTGTGCATTCTAAGACTGACATCGCCAAACAGTTTGCATATCTAAGAGTACTCTGTTCACTATTCTGAAAAATCGGAAAAAGATTGAAAGTTTAGAGAAATCTGCTAAACTGGGTAGGATATGAGCATGAAAGGCAAAATATCTGAATCTTGAAAAGGCACTTTTGGAATGGCTAAAGATGATGTGTGCAAAAAATGTACCTATAGATTTTAAACGCTAAGGCTGAATCGTTTGCGCATCGAATGGATATTGAAGAATTTAAAAAAGTTCAGATGGATATTTACAGAAATTTAACACCCGCCATGGCTGTCTCTTTCAAAAAAGAGGGTGTTTGTCTTTCAAAATTACCGTTCTCCTAACAGCAAACATGTCTGGCACAGATAAGCTCCATCTTTTAATTATTGGAAAATCCCAGAAGCTTCAATGCTTTAAAGGTTTGAAGACATTACCTAATATGTATCGAGCAAACCAAAAGGCACGGATGACATCACAAATCTATGAGGAACAGATCACAAGATGAGTGAGAAGAATAGAAAAATTCTGCTGTTTGTGGATAATTGCACCCCTAATCTCAAGTAAACTACCTACACTGCAATCACTGTTGCAGTGGTTTGAAACCAGGGTGCCACATAATTTGGCTTTAAGTTACTTAGCTTTTTGCCATTTTATTGACTTAATTGCCATATTAAATTATTTTCCAGAAATAGATTTATAGTCCCAGTCATGCTCCGTGGTTTATTTTGAGTTTAGATTGATATTTTGTAGGTTACTATGCAGTATTTGTAGAATCTTGTACTGTTCGAAAATTCCGCCATTATTTTTGTAGTATGTTAGATCGATATGGAATAGTGTAATGTATACCTCGAAGTTGACAGCGTAAGGTATAACGTAAAACTAAATAGTGTAATACGTAACACTGTATTAGGAAACTGTTAGCTTAGTATAGTATTGACAATTATCAATGAAACTGTATTTAAACAGAAATCATGCCCCAGACTAGAGCAGCAGAGCAACAAGCATGAAGTATTGGAAGTGCTGTGGCACGAGGGAGAATCAAAGAGGGCGATTTTCCATCACATGAAAGTCTAAAAAAAATGCCCAAAATGTGAAATATTTGCGGATCTTTCTGGAACAGGACATTATCTAGCCAAGGAGGGTGTTTTCGTGTGTGCTAGGTGCAGAGAAATTAGGTGTCAACTCCCCATTCTGATGGGAGTCTATGACAGTTTGAGGTGTAGGGTAGATGTCTGTGAAGGAATTAAAATGAGGGCCCATCAAACTCCCAACTGCCCGACTCAAAGCCAGGGCTCACTCTTGTGCATCAGGCAGCACAGCAGCAATCTTCAGGGCAGAATGCAATGCTCCCACAGGAGCCATTTATTGTTGGCGATTCAAATATCAGGGAAACGGGAAATATATTGTGCAAAAAAAAAAAAAAAAAAATGATGGGTGGAACAGGACCAGGGTATGTCTGCCTGGGGCAAAGGTTGATGATGTTGTACACGTTGACACAAATGACATTAAGTGAAGGAGATCTGAAGACTTATTAGCAAGTACAGGTCAGTGCTGAAAAAAAAGTTGCAAGTTAGAGTTGAATTTGAAAGTGTCTGCAATTCTGCCCAGACACAATAGGAGGAAGTATATTACAAGAGCCTTGTCAATCAATTCGGCCCTGGAGAGATTGTGCAAGGCTCTTGGGGTAGAATTTTTCTCAGCATAGTCTGTTAGTTAGTTATTTGGTTTTTAGGAGCATTAGCAACTAAGGCCATATTGCTCCGGGATATGCGGTGGTCATTCCCTGACCTTTCCGCACCCTCCGTATTTGGTGGTGACGGGCTCGAACCTCTGTCTAATCAAGAAGCGTGTGCTGCTCCTTCCCACATGGCTATGGAGGCGGCAGCATAGTCTGTGCTTGTTAACAGGAGACACTGCTTCTACAGGGATGGGATACACTTAAATAGAAAAGGTGCAGGAATATTTGCTGATGTTATTGGGGCAGTGTTAGGTGGGACTGAAAACCGCTAACTTGGGGGGGGGTATATGAACTGATGGGTTAACAGTAGCCACTGGCAGAGGTGAAATCTTGCACTGCTTCTATTGGAATGAGCAGCAGCCCAGAAAACAAGGTGCTGGGTATTTCAGGGAATTGTGGAACAAGTAAATACATGGGATGTGTTAGGGTAATTAAAAGTAAGAACAGGTACATGTATACTTATATGTACATCAGTGCTGGGAATTTAGTAAATAAATTTGATGAATTTGAGGTGCTGGTCAAAACATCAAAGCCAGATACAGTTGGGATATTAAAGACTTGATGTCTCACAGATATAAAGAATGCAGAATTTGAATTTGGGGAGTACAACGTGTACAGAAAGAAGAGGAAGGGAGGAGGGGTTATGCTGTTAGTTAAGAAACATAAAATCTAAGGAAATGCATCCAGTTGACACGGCTGGAGAGTGCAATGTTGAGTCACTTTGGTGTGACATAAGCACTGGGAAAGCAAAATTGAGAATAGGAGCATGTTATAAGCCTAACGACTCTGACGAGTATAATGAACAGCTGTACAGGGAAATGGAGTGGGCCAGTAAATCAGATTGTCTTATAATGGGAGATTTTTAACTTGCTAGATATTGACTGGAACTTTTGGATTGGTCACTCGTATACTAGCAAGGCTTTTGTGGATTTATTGGATGACTGTTTTCTACAGCAACATGTTCAAGAGGCAACCAGAGGGAGTAATACTCTTGATCTGATTATCAGCAGTGATGACGCATGCATTAAGAATCTGCATATAAAGAAACCACTAGGTGGCAGTGATCAGTGTGCTGATGTGGAATTTACTCAAAGATGTAACTACTATCTGGGGTAAAGAGAAAGGTTTTTGCTTTTATAAAGATGACTACAGTGGTCTGAGACAGTTTTTAAATTCTATACAGTAGGCCCAACTGATGATGTTGCCAACAGCAAATTCTAAATGGGAAGCATTCAAAGAATTAATCTTGAAAGCTACTAGGCATTTCATACCAACTAAGAAATATTGTTCAGAGATTAGGCCAAAATAGATGTCAGATGAACTAATGAGACTCTTGGTAGAGAATAAAAATGCATGGGATGCATATAAACTATCAGGTGACATGTGCCTATGGTAGATATAAGTTGGTCTCTAATCAAGTCAGAGGAGGTTAGACAAGCGAAAGCAGATTATGAGAAATACTTGGCAAAAGATGCAAAGAAAAACAGCAAAGAGTTCTTTGCTTATGTAAACTCTAGAAGAAAGGGGATGAATCAGATTGGACCACTTGATATCAATGGTTTAACTGTTGATGATCCTGCTCAGGTAGCTGCCAAACTGAATGAGTATTTTGCATCTACATTCACAATGAGAAGATATTCAGGGATGGGAAGACCAGAAGTTTATCAAACTGTAACAGGGTGCCTAATGATTTTCTCCTCCAAAGTGGAGGAGAAATTGTTAAAGTTAAACATAAGAAAAGCAACTGGGGTGGATGATATCTATCCAGTTATATTAAAGCAGGCAGCAAAGGAATTAAGAAAACGATTAACCATAATTATGAGAGCTTCCCTGGACTCAGGGGAACTCCCCATGGACTGGAGAAGTGCAAATGTGTCCCAATTCACAAAGGGGGATCAAAGGTTAACACGAGTAATTACAGAACCGTTAGTTTAACTTCTGTTCGGAGGAAATTAATGGAAGCACTGCGGGATCATTTAGACAAGACTGCAGTTATAGCCCAGACCAAGGTTTCTTAAAAATTTTTTTTAGTCACAGAACACTTACGAAACACAAGTTTAGTGGGAGCCAAAGAACTTGTTTGCGAATATTTTTTTACATATGATGCATTATGCATCAGGAGCATCTCTATTTCCAACACATGCAAAGCTGAAATTCACTGACATCATACTTTCATTTTGGTATTTATTAGTTGGTTCCTGTTTTTTCGGGAACAAAACACTGCGACTGTCCATCCTCTCTTTGAAGTGGGACAATACTGTGTTCATTTTCATCGACCACAGTTGTAATACTATAAGTTTTTGCTTTTAGTTTTAAAATTTCTTTTTTCAACCACAAATCTGTGGTCATTTATTTTAATAATAATATTTCTAAATACTGATAATATATAAATTATCAGTATTTGTATAAATTCTTGTATAAATTATCAAAAAAAATTTATACAAGGAAGTGAGTTTAGGGCGAAACTCCAGATCTTGGGTACTATTCCATATTTCAACAAACAGACAGGAACAAAGTAATGAATGGCAGGTGCCAGTCAGTACTTTCCCCACCCACTGTCCTCCTAGCTTGAAATGCCTAGGGTGCTTTTACCCCACTTGCAGCTGTTTTTAAATCAGGAATCTGTTTTACGATTTTAAAACAGAGGATAGGGTTGATAAACACCCTACCTAACCTGAGCACACCCCTCCTTGACGAAACAAAACAATCAGAAAGAAAACCCCTTCACAATAATCACCCAATCACAGAACTCGACTGTACAATCACTCCGTACTATGCCCACAAGTGGTACCCAAATAACGAAGTTTAGTTACGATATTGGTTCGCTTCTCCCTCTCCTTCAACCCGTGTACTCCAGGCTAAATTTCACATGAATTGCATATTAGATCACTACATTGCTAGATTTTCGTAGATGTCATTACTTCTACGCAAAAGCCTGCCAAAATAAAGCGTTCCATGGTCAATTTGATTATCAGTCTATGCCAGTATATTAATAACAGAAAAAAAATAAAAATAAATGTTAAAATTATAATGATACAAATTGGTGTACGCTAGAAATATGCAAAATTTATTTGAATTTATTTTTTTTTTAAATTATTAATTATGATTTTTCATGGAACACTTGTTCACATCTCACGGTCCATGAACACAGCATGGGCTTGTTAAAGGGAAGTCTTGTGTTTAGCCAATTTGATTGGATACTATGATGTGGTCACAAAGGAACTGGATGCAAAAAATAATTTTGATATCATATACATGGATTTTAGGAAAGCTTTTGATACTGTTGCATATGGAAGAACTACTGTACAAATTGGAGCAGTATGGCATTAAGGGCAAATTGCTGCTATGGATAAAGGAATGGTTGAGTGGGAGAAGATAGGAGTGGTAATCAGTGGACACTGCTCATCGTGGACTAATGTTATTAGTGGAGTTCCCCAGGGTTTGGTGTTGGGCCCATTGTTGTTTTCTGTATTTATTATTGATAAAGGTATATCGGGCTTAAATGTCCAAGTTTGCAGACAATACAAAGGTTGGCAGGGTTGTTAATAGCACTAATGACAGTGTGCTACTGCAACAGGATCTAGAAAAATTGAGCAGATGGGCTGAGAGGTGACAACTGAAGTTTAACTTTGGCAAATGTAAAGTACTGCATATGGGTAACAGTAACTCCAGAGTAACATACCAACTGTGTGGTACTACACTCAGGGTAATAGAGAATGAAAAAGACTTGGGGTAAATTTGCAATCAGATATGAAGTTTTCTGAGCAGTGCACACAATCTGCAAGATTAACATGGTGTCTTGCTAATAACAAACAGGAATTTTTCTAGCAGGGATAAGGAGGTGATTATCCCCTTGTATAAGGCTATGGTCAGGCCACACCTTTAATACTGTATACAGGTCTGCAGGCCTCATTTTAGCAAGGATGTAGAGCTGCTGAAACAAGTAGAGAGAAATGCAACTTAAGTGCAGCAAATTGCAATGCCTGGAGACTATGCACCTGCAAGGTGATCTGATTGACTATGTGTATAAGGCATTGAATGGTTTGAGCAAGCTGAATGCTGATGGGATTCTTCCGCTTGCCCAGATTAATCACCTGTGGAGACAAATTCAAATTGAGGAAAAACAGTTGTAGAATAGATATGTGGAAATTTGCCTTTAGCCAGCGGGCGGTTGGCTGCTGGAACAAACTTCATTGTTCTTGCAGAAGTTGACAGCTTAAACAAATTCAAGGCGTGTGAAATCGAAAGGTTTTTTTTTTTTTTTTTGGCTGATGCTGTATAAGCTTGCTTTCTTGCATCATATGCCTCTACTAATGCTAAAGTCGATAGTTTAAATAAATTCAAGGAAGAACTGGACAAACTTTTGGAGCGAATGTTTGGGTGAAATTGGAAGGGTTTTTTTTTTTTTTTTTTTTTTTTTGGTTTTGTTTTGTTGGCTGATGCTTTCTTATATCATATAACTCAGCTAATGCTAAATGAGAGTACGTCTCTCCAATATTCCACCTAATAACATAAAGATCAGCGAATCCCACTAGGCACAATTATCTCATTGAGAAGTTTAGTAAACCAAGTGTTTAAATACCTTCCATTGTACAGTATCTTTTTAATTTTGTGGTGATCTATAATTGATGTTTATTTAGTACATCTATTAAATATTGGTGTTGATACACCATAGATAGCTCTTAAACAAAAACTACGATAGTAGTGTAAAGGCATTGTTTCAAATGTATCTCATATTGTGATCATCCTTCACAACGAGTTACCACATATTGCACTACCTTGAATAAGTAATACTTCACTAATAGAGAAGGCTATTTTTACTTATTCTTGGTGGTCACCACCTAGACGGCACAGTTTCAATGCTTGTTGGCCTTTCATTGGTGGGGGGCAGGTACCCTGGTATTGCAATCATAACAACACAGTTGTGAAGTTAATCCCACAATATGAGAGATGCCAAAAAGGTGCACATGATAATACTATAATACATCCAAATGCAACAAGGCATAATATTATAAGAGCTTAAAATTATCTGTTACATACTGGTGTAGATACAGCATAGATAGCTCTTAAATGGAAAACTTTGATAGTAGTGTAAAGGCATTCTTTCAACTTTATCTCATATTGTGATCATCCTTCACAACAGTAGAAACAATGCTTTTACACTACTACCATAGTTTTTGTTTAAGAGTTATCTATGGTGTATCTACACCAATATTTAATGGATAATTTTTTAAGCTCTTATAATATTATACCTTATTGCATTTGGATTTAAATTAGTACCTTTATATAAAGAATAAAATTATTATACAGGTATAGGCAACTCCCGTATAACATGGTACTTCTACAATACAGATTTGCTCTAACACGATTGACACGGTACTTATATAAAGATATATACGGTACTTATATAAAACAGTTTTACTCTAACATGGTTAGAGATTGTGGCAACCTCACATTACACGGCATCTTTGAGTTTTGTGCAGGGAAAAACTCTGCTATTATGTTGGATGTAATTTTTCAACATTTCCATTTTTTTTTGTGAATCCTGCTTTTGGCTCACTAGTCGTTATGCAAAAAAAAAAAAAAAAAAAAAAAAAAATTATCGGGAAATCCCCACTTTAGGTTCTGTGCTATTGAACTTGTGGAAACATCTAGATTTCAAAGTTTTATTATTATTGGATAACGTGCCAGGCCAGCCAAAGGCATTATATCTACCTTGACACTCATTACATCAGAAAACCGTTACAATGCATTTTGGAAAAAATTTATTCCACATTGAACTGATAAAATATTGAAATGATGGAGGCATGGAAATATTTTTCAATTGTGGACTGTATCGGAATCATAGCTTTATCGCTCAAATAAGTAAAACTGTCATCATTAAATGCGTGTTGGAAAAACCTGAGTCAGTTCATTCAGGAAATATGGTCAAACCAACAGAATATGTGCAATAGTAGAACTTGCTAAGTCGGTAGGAGGGGAAGGTTTTGATGATATGACTGCTGAAGCCCTCGCAGGTAGCACAGTTGGTAGAATCGAAGTCATCTCTACACGAGGTAGAAAACACCTAAGTTCAAATCCTGTCAATGATGGGAGGAATTTTTATGGGTCTTTTTCACAGCATGGCTGAGTTAGTCAGTCTCAGGCGAGGATAGTATGGTTTTACCTCCCAGAAAATTGGGTTTTTCATCCAGAAAAATATAAAATCAACCTCAGAACATGCAATTGAACACAGAGCAAGATAGCCTTAGTTGCCGATGCTGCTAAAAAAAAAAAAAGACATGATTACTGAAGATGTTCAAGAATTACTGGTAGAAAAAGAGGTTGGCTTGGCAAATTGGGTGGAAATGGCATTGGAGGCAAATCAAACCAATTCAGAGGATGATAGTGCAGATTAAAATTCTGAACTTAAAATATTTTACACTAAAATGGCATAAAGTTAACCGAGCAATTAGAATCTTATTTTTTGGATTCAGATTCTTCCAATGACAGGAGCCCAAAGTTCAAAAGGGCGCTTCAAAAATGGTTAGTTCCATATGATGAAATTACAAATATCTATCAAGAAAAAGCAAACAAACCCAGATTAGTGATTTTTTAAAGAGAGCAGAAGATACAAGAAATCTAGAATGGTGTATATTTTTGTTAGATCTTGGAACGTAACCCAGCCCACCTTTTTGTACTGGTTCTTAGTGCCATATAACACTGTTTCGCACTACACGAGATTTTATAGGAACTTAACTACCGTGTTATATGGTAGTTACCTGTATATATAATTTGTATTATGAATTGTAATACAAAATTACAATTATATTATTATAATAACTATCATATAACATATATTTTTTAATATCATATAACATATATTTTTTAATATTATATATATATATATATATATATATATATATATATATATATATAGACAGAGAGGACTGGATCTAACAGGCAGAAAATTGAATAGGGGTGCCAAAAAATAAAATAAATTACTTAAGGGTGCAATTATTAAAAAAAAAAAGTCAAAAACCACTGCACTGTTGAGTACCTACCATTAAATATGATGTCAGTTCTTCAGCCACTTGATCAAGGTGTAATCCAGTATTTAAAAAAAACTTCCAAAGAATGCTATTAAGCAAAACTGTGCTATCTTGAAAGCAAAAATTCAATGTGGAATCTATATCCGCATGGGATGAAGTTTGTATAAAAGTGATCGCCAACTGCTTCAAACATGCTGGATTTACTGTCTTGAATGATGCAATGTGTGAAGTTTTGCATGTCTTCCTCTAATTGCAAAGGACAGTCTGACAATAGAGAAGAATTATTTGAGCATGTGCAGCATCATCACTTAAACTTACAGGCAAACTTAAGTTTCAAAGATTACATAGAATGTGGATGCAGACATTGAATGTTTCAGGACATGCAGAAATGAAGAGGAGCTCACTGCAGACGTAATGGAATCTTCTGAAATTTGTAGTGATGAAGATGAGGAACCTACTGCGGCTGAAAAAAAAGTTTCAGTGAAACATCACGGATTAGAACTTGTATGTTGATTTTTTTCAAGTGCAGCCTAGCTGCAAATGTGAAATAATTGCTTCACGCACCTTCATAATTCTCTTTTAAAACATGCTTTACCATTGAAACAGCATATGGGGTCATGTTCAGAAATTGTTCAAGTACTGAAGTACTTCTGGTTGGATATTTGGACTATTTTGATATAATCTACTGTTACAGTGAAATGAAATGTTGAGATGCCATTTCACATGATAAAATCAATTATCACAAGTTATTATAAAATAGATATTCCCATCTTGAAACAGAAAATTGCAGGAACTTTTGCCTCTCTATACAGAGTTCATAAGCTTTTAACTTTATAACAACTGTTTTTGACAACTATTTTCTTACAGAAAAACTTTCTAAACTGATAACACCCAAAGCTTCTTTGGCTGTCACAAGCTTGGACAGGAAGCTATGCTTCTGAGAGCCTGAATATGCACTTTAATCTTCTCCAATTATATGCTTTTAACTTACTATTATCTATTAATTTCAGTAATTTGGGCTATTAGAGAAATTAGAGGTCAGAAGTATATTCCTAGCTTTCTAGTGAAACTTAATCGATTGAAAAAAAATTCAAATATGAATGCTCTATCTTTGTTTCACTGAACGAAGCTGGCATGCCCAAGACAACAAGAATATACAACTATAATAGAATATATATTATAGTTAATTCTAAACAATAAAAGAGAGAGAGAGAGAGAGAGAGAGAGAGAGAGAGAGAGAGAGAGAGAGAGAGAAAATATATACAGACACACAAGTTTAAAAAGAATCACTTGCATTCAAGATCAATCTGTGATTCTTGTAGAAAACTGAAATGCCCTCCTTTGATTGGAAGTACTTCACGCAAAGGACAGTTCTGAGTGACTAAACCAGGTGGCGTGGAATCAGGAACTTCATTTGAAGGATATATATTATCTTCATATGGAACTTCATTAGACTGATCATCTATCTCCACCTCCTTTTCTTGTTCTTCCTTTTGTTGCTGTATGTAGGTTTAAAATTTTAATAACTTCTTTTAAATATAAGGAAATTACATTTTCAAAGTCTAAGTAATTTAAAAGTATAATAAATTATAATTCAAAATGAATGAAAATTCTGCATATGACTACCCCTAGCAATATAGATAACACAGGAAAAGTAGAGAAAATTTACAATTTCAGTAGTAAGTTATTCAGTATTCAAAAACTTTCTGAACAAGAACTTTCTCTATTAACAAAGTTAAGGTATTAAAAGGTTTTAGTTCTATCAGATGCTGCTGAAAATGAAACTGCCTTATTTGGAAAAACTAAAATTTGATTTGTTGAAAAACCTATCAGATTATTAGAGTGCCCATAGGTAAAGCTTCTGAAAGAAGAGCTTGGTGGGAAGGGGATGGCTTTCACCTAATAAGACATTTTTGAATAAAATATCTTTTACTTATGTATTAATACTGTCTTGTCATTGCATACATGCCAACTTTCAAATTTGGAAAACAGAAGACTTAGCAGAACTTCCCAACACTGTATGAATGCTATTCACAAAATATTCTTCCAAATTAATGATAACAATTAATGTATGTAATTCACTGCATCGAGCCATCATGAAATGCAATAAATACATATTTAAAATTATATATTTATATATTTTTCATTCTGTTCGATTAAATGATGAACAACTGCCTGTATTTTTATTTAAACATGAATGTTTACATTTCACATCCTGACTGAAGTCGACTTTATAGAACACCATGCTAATTACATGAATAGAGTACTACAGTGCTCAACAAATCCAAAGTAACCTAATTGTAAACACAAAGAAATTTTCATTAAAGAAAAACTCAGCTATCATCTCACCCATGCTTGGAGAAGCCTCAGTTCCAGCAGTATTCACTCACTGTGAATTATGGGCAACTTTTGATACCAAACTAAGGTTCAGCCATCACACTGACAAACTCCTCAATCATGCTGCATGCCACAAGTGGAAAGCAAAACACTTTCATTACATCTCAGATAAGACCACGGACACTTAAATATGTAAAGTTACCCCACCAGCTACTTTATGCTGTAGGAATCTGGGCTTTAGCTGCACCAACCATTGTTAAACAGATTTTTAGCAGAATTCTGACCCCAAAGTGGCCAATCCATAAATACAGGATTCCACCCCAGCTAGCTCTGTAATAGTGATCCTCATTACAGTAAAGTTGATCACTGAACTAATCACATCTCCCTCTTTTTGGGATCTATATGCTGGAGGGTTCCAGTTCCTCAACTTACAGCAACCAGTGCAATCTCTCTCTCTCGTCCTGCTTGCATCTTTCGGATTGCTTGTTCCATCCCTTATCAAATGCTTAAACAAGTAGAGAAAATTGATGCCGACTTCAACAAATTTGGAAACTGCTCTTACAGGAAATACACCATGTAACTTGTAGATCCCCACGTGTCTTAATGGTGTATCAAAAACAGCTCCACACTGATTGCCCCCATCGGCACATCATGATGGCTGTTTTTAATCAGGCCATGGTGACCCCTAAATGTGACATCCTTTATTTCATGGAAACATCCCAATTTCCCTGTCTGCCCTCAGTCATCTTGATATCAGTGTGGGCTATGGATTTCTCATGACAAGGATTTGTCTTAATTTGTCTCCACCACCTTTCAAGCCTCATACTGTTTGGTCAGGCATTACTGACACTTTCTACTGTGACATCACCATCCCTCGAGAGCTACAGACCTTGATGTTGGGCATTCTTCGGCTGTTCCTTCTTTTCCACTGAATTGTGGCGCCTCCATAGCCAGGAGCAGCAGTGCGTAGCACATGCTTCTTGATTAGACCGGGGTTCGAGCCCGTGACCACCAAATACGGAGGAGGCAGAAAGGTCAGGGAATGACTACCGCATATCCCCGGAGCAATATGGCCTTAGTTGCTAATGCTCCTAAAAACCAAATAACAAATAAACACTGAATTGTGTGGATAACTTTATGTATTGCATGTATACACTGATGAGCCAACACATTATGACCACCTAATATGATGTTGGTCTTCCACGTGCAGCCAAAACAGCTCGTACCTGGTGAGGCATGGACACTACAAGCTTTCTAAATGTGTCTTGTGGTATTTGGTACCAACACGTAACCAGCAGATTCTTTAACTTCTGTAAGGTCTGTGGTTGAGACACTGCAGATAGGAGAGGCCGACCGGGCTAGCCGAGTGGGTAAAGTACCTACCCGGCAACCCAAAGGTCGCGGGTTCGATTCCCGCCTCGGGCTTGGATCAAAGTACTGCAAAAACCTTGGGAGGTGCAATATGGCCACAGAAGCCGATGCGCCAACAACTACCAAATCAAAAAAAAAAAAAAATCAATCAGATAGGAGTCACAAACCATAGATGCTTGATGGGATTGATGTCTGCAGAATTTGGAGGCCAGGGCAATACCTGGAAGTCTTCCTCATGTTCTGAGAACCAATCTCAAACAATCCAGGCAGTGTGGCATGCCGCATTAACCTGCTGAAAGATGGCACCGCCAGAGGGGAAACAGTTGCCACAAAAGGGTGTACCTGGTCAGCAATGATGTTTAGGTAGGTGGTAGACATCAGAGTGCCCGGCACATGGATGCCTGGACTCAGGGTATCCCAGCAGAACATCGCCGCCACCAGCTTGTTTTCGTCTCATGGCCCCATCACTTCCCCAGGTAAACGACTCACATGTACCCGGCCGTCCACATGTGCAACAGGAAACGTGATTCATCGGACCAGACGACTTTCTTCCAATCACTCAAGGTTCAGTTTCGATGCTCGTGTGCCCACTGTAGGTGCTGTTGCCAGTGAACCATGGTTAGCATGGGCACTCAGAGCGCCCTGTGGCTAAGCAGCCCCATTTTCAGCAGGGTTTAATGTATTGTGTGTTGTGACACATTACTCCCGTCACCAGCATTCCAATTACTGGTGAGTTGCACCACAGTCGCCCTTCCATTCCCACGTACCATCTGGGAGAGCCTTCGCTCACCTCAAGTATCGATGAGCCGTGGTCATGCAACACCTTGCCAGCAGTTCTTGGAGTTCCCCCTCCTCGGACCACTTTTGCTAGGTACTAACCATGGCTGACCGTGAGCACCCCACCAGCTGTGCCGTTTCAGATATGCTCTGATCCAGTCGTCTGGCCATTACAATTTGGCCTTTGTCAAACTCGCTTAAGTTCACTGCCTTTCCTATCTGAAGAACAAGAGTAACACTGATTAACAGAGTTCAATATCAGGTGTTTTTTATACCATGTCCCAACCTAGCAAGTACTGTAGTTCACCTGGAGTTGCTTCAATTTACATAACGACTCGCTGGTCATAATGTTTTGGGTCATCGGTGTATACCAAATTAATTTGTTAATCCAACCCACTTCTGAATTTAAATGTTATGTCCATATTAACATTTCTTTTTAACAGGTCATTGAAATCCATGTAATATCCCTACTTGTAAAACTGTAGCCACGTGGCCATGAAGGGCTTTATATAACCATTCCATGTAAATATTTTGCAATCAAGATCTCTCTCTCATATATATAGAGGCATCCCCTGGTTACCACTAACAATTTTACGCATAAAAACAGAGTGCTAAATGAATCCTCAGTAAGTGGCGGAGATTTGTTCACAGGAAATAATGAAAATAATTTTAACCAGTTTGGCATGACTAGCATTCTTGGTTAATTTTAAGGCAGCATTTATCTGCATATTAAATGTAACAGAATCATTTAAACCTTTAAATACATAAATTATGCAATAAAACAATATACAGTTAGTTCTGCTATAATGCGCATTTGATACAATACAACTGATATATTAGGGAATAATGTGAGTATGACGCGATTTTCGCATTGGTTCATGTGTGATTTCGTCTGCAAGTAACACAGGTGAACGCAAAACCCGACATCAAGCTGAATAGCAACCTGCACAGCAATACATACAAGTTTACGAAGCTTAAATGCCAAATGTGTGACAGCTATATTTTCCATTTACCGTAGTTGTATTGGTTGGAGACACAGTTGTCATTCACTGTATTCACAAGATAACATGATTTTGTAGGCAAATCATGTTTTCAAGAGCTCACCTTTTTCTATTCGAACAGAAATTTTGTGAGGCATAATAGCGTGAGCACAGTAGCACATTTCTAGAGGTCCAGTGTTCTCCCCAGGACCTATCGAATGGGCACACCGCCCAGTGAATTTAACTGACTGCCTGGTTAAAATTTAAGCGATTCTCATGGTACCGTATGGTACTGCTCACTGATCTCAATCAATATAAATTCGAACATACTATGCAATTGAGATCAATGCGACAGAAGCATATAATGTTAAATTATGCAATTAATTTTTGCTCTAGTTTACTTAAATCACATTTATAAATAACAGAAAATTTTATAATATTGCGAAGTATTACACTTCCCCACCCGGCTACTTCATAATGCCAACCCCCGGCTGGCAAAATTTTCTGAGAACACTGAAGTCACTACCATAAAACAATAAAAACGATTTGCAGTTCCCAGTTTATTGGGCTTTTCAGTCAATGCAATCTAATTATAAAAGGATAGTAAACTAAATCTGACTGCATTTGCAATAATACTGATAGCTGGAATTCTGTGAATTTTTATGTTATTACGTTGAAATGTGTTTCCTCCTTCCTTGAAAGCTTCAATCATACAAAACATAAATAAATTTTCAGAATCTTCTCTTCATTCCTATTTTTTAAGTTTCGTAAATTTGTCTTGTTTGTGCAATTTGTGAGTCCTGTGCTTGTTGTTATTGATCACTTATCTTTTTTTACTGTTAATTTTACATTAGTAAAATAATAAGAGGACTTTACCTCAATATAGTACGCAGAACACTTCCGTATGATACCCTCCAGAAATTAAAAGGGAAAAACCGAAAAAAATCGACAACTTACCGGTACATTAGAGTAAAATATAAATAATTAAATAATCAATTTAACACAATTCAAATCAATTTAAAACAATTAAAAATCAAATTAACACAATTAAAAGAATCTAACGAAAATATTCAAAACGATTTTCCTTCCTTAGGTGTCAAGAAGAGTCCTTGCAAGGGCTTTGGGCAACCGTGCGCGAGTCGTGCGGTTGCCACTAAGAATATCCTGAACTTGGGCTTTAAGACGTAAAGCTAGAGGTCAGAAGAAGACTTCTTGTTGGGATACTAGCTTATGGTGGCCGAGTGTCCATAGCGACGTCACCTTTTGTTCCATTCATGGAATGTGAGATAGAATTAAGGACATCAAGGCCTTTGGCTGTAAAGCTACAGGCAAGGAGAGGTCTTGTCAGGATACTGGCATATAGCAGCCAAATATAATAGCAAGGTTACCTTGTAATCACTTCACACCGGATCCCTTGAGCAAGGTGAAGGTGTAAACCGCCCTAAGAAAGGTTAATTTCCACCTTCAGTGACTAATCGTTGCGATTATACTCCTGCTCAGAAAGAAAGAGCAGGTTTAATTTCATGTGCTTGGGATTATGACTAAACACCTTTAGGTCAAGAGATCCCTTGATGCAACCTTTGCAGTAGTAATTCTGTTCAGTACGAGAGGAATGGCAGGTCTGGATAATTGATCCAGAGGGCTTATGACCGAACGCCTTTAAGTCAGAATCCCATCTATTGCAACGATGCCAATCCTGCATTGCGTACTGGAAGGCCTTCCAAAAGAGGCAATTGCCTTCGTACTTTCACGGTACGAGGCAAATGGAAGGAGCCACCAGAATGACATCACGGCAGCCGTTGAAACCATGCGGCTGCTGCTTTTATGATCATGCCATTCAGGTGTAGTGTGCAGGCAGACATCGTCTGAGGACGGTGATGGTACTCAGACGATGTCTGCCTGCACATCCTCGACAATCTGCACATCCTTGAATGCCTTTCCTACTTCAGTAGGAAAGGCATTCAAGGAAGAGAGGAAGGAAAATCGTTTTGAATATTTTCGTTAGATTCTTTTAATTGCATTAATTTGATTTTTAATTGTTTTAAATTGTGTTAAATTGATTATTTAATTATTTATATTTGACTCTAATGTACCGGTAAGTTGTCGATTTTTTTGATTTTTCCGTTTTAATTTCTGGAGGGTATCATACGGAAGTGTTCTACGTACTATATTGAGGTAAACTCCTCTTATTATTTTACTAATATTATTATCAACGTAGAACATATTGAGTATTACAGCTCTGATTCATACTATCTTGTTAATTTTACAATAAAAATAAAAAAAGAAGAAGAAAATATCAGTGAACAGAAATATCAACAAAACAAATTTCATATCTTGTCAAAGTAAAGTGCTATATTTACTGCAATATTTATTTATTAATTAGAAATTTAAGATGTTGAAATCTGTTAGCAATTTCATTGGGTTTCTAACTTTATTTTTAGCGTTTTACTTATCAGTCTGAACATTTTTTTTTTGAGTGCTCTGCCCTTATCCCTATTTTTCTCATAAGCCCCATTGTTTTTAATGTGCAAAATACCATAATGCAGATATTTCTAGGAACACACGTACCGCATTATATGGACTGTATTCAAGAAACAGAGAGAGATGTAGTTTGGCTTCATTGTTATAGATTGCCCTAATAACAACTCATAGCATTTTCAACAATTACACATACACTGAGGGATCTCTCTATACCTACTGAAGTAGGAAAGGCATTCATCGAGCTTCTGGAAAAACTCAGCCAGCCTTTAGTGGGCATTATAAAGTTCTTGTGTATACTCCAGCATGACCACCAGGTCAGAGGAGTTTACAGAATACAATCAATCATATTTAGTAGTCCCGGGCTAGAACCATGCTCCATTCAAAGAGCATGTGCTGCAGGACTCTTGCCACTGACCACTTAGCTATGCCGTGCCTATCTTAGAAGGCTCAAGTTCTTACTACTGTGTTTTTTTTTTTTTTTTTTTTTCAGAATGCTTTTCAAAGGATTCTCCAGTTTGCCAGTCATTTCCACAAGTTCTCCATTCTTTAGCCATCTTTCTGGTTCTTGATGACTTGTATATTTGCCAATTCTATATCACCCAACCCAATATCCTTGGCAAGCTCTAATATGTTCTTTTTAACTTCCTCTATATAAAACCCACAGAAGTCCCAACACAGGTTCTCAAAGTTTTCTCCACATCTATCCAACAATTTTTGTATTGCTCTCCCTGCCAGGGACTAACAATATTATCAATAGGTTTAATGTTGTATGCCTAGCAAAATTCCTTAGGGTTGGTGAAAATTTCTGAACTACCCTGAGAGAGAGAGGGGGGGGGAATCACCAAGAAAGAGAAGAATGATGATATCCAGCTCAGGACCCTGGGCATGCCAAGCCCATACTCACCAGATGTGAGCCCCTGGGGTTAATATATTTGTATTAGCCATATGATGCAAAGAAGTCCAGGGCTTTGGCTGCACCAGCAAAAAAAAAATAAACAAATAAATAAAACCACCTATTTGATTTCCTCCACATGTAGATACCTATTCACCCTCATCTTTGAATCTTCCCAAGCTTCAATTGACCATGGACATCAGCTGAAGTTTGGAAAGATTCAAAGATGAACTTCCTGCAATCCAGTCTAAACCTCTTGCCCTGTAACTTGAAATGGCCCTTATTTATGGAATCATTTATAACATTGAAAATTCCACCCTGTTCATTTTCTTTCTCCTCTCAGAGCTGTATTATTACACCTCAATCAGGTCTCCTCTATGGTGCCCAGTTAGAAAGCTCTGAAGCCAACATATTCATAGCCTTTCAACACGTGGTACTTCTTTTGCTGATCTGATCTGGTACATTTTCCATTCTGGATTTTTTTTTTAGGTGCTGTGTGACCACAGTATTTCTAGTGTAGACAGCTTATACAGTGAGATTATGACCTCTTTATCTCTACTACAAGAAAACGTTTGATAAATCATTGATAGGACACAATGGGCTTCCTTGCTTCCCGACTACACTGCTTGGAGAACTTCATAACAAAAGAAAAATAGAGAGAGAGAGAGAGAGAGAGAGAGAGAGAGAGAGAGAGAGAGCAAAAGAGACAAATGACTTTTATGCACTAACTGAAAACAATTTGCTTCTGTGCAACTGACACACACTGCCCAATCATTCCTCCAACCAGCACATGGCAACAAACAATACTCAGTGCTTCAGCTACAACATACAGTATATGGATAGCCTACAGTATGTAAAAAATAATAATAATTCCCAGATTTCTACTGGTCCAATTTAAAAGTTGGGATGGCTCAACAAATCTTTTTAAAAGCCCCAAATATGAAAGATCGTGAAAATCCAACCGCTATGAGCCGAGTTATATGTAGATGGACTTGATAAAGATAACAGGTGCATTATGCACATATCGCACAATGTGTGAAAAAGTGACAACTCAAAAATTGTCGAATTTTTGAGTTGAACTTTACATCCTGTAAAAAACTACACATTTATAACTCCAATTTTGAGTCAGTAGAGTGCAGTTGTGTTGCTTTTCCACTAAGTAGATATTGCCACTGGTCACAGTAGAAAGTGACACATGAGAGTTGTGACAAGATTATCTTTGTTGAGCTGGTAAACTGACACTTTTTATTTAATTATGACTGGGTGACAGGGGTGATATTTCTTATTCTATTACAAATCTAAATTAAACCGCTATAACTTTACAATTTCAGAACTTAAAAGTGATAAAGTACAGTGTCTCTTCTGGCACGAGGGCAAAGGTAACTGGGGGACCATAGAAATAGACACATGTTTACAAATATTTAGAGACTGCCAGATCCTTGAACAGTACTGATCTTGAGATTACCTTCTACTCAGACAACTGCAGTGAACAACAAAAGAATAAATTCACTGTTGTTGTGTACATTGGAGGACAAAAAAAACTGCATCACCTTAAAAAAAGTAGCATTTGTAGTGAAACATAAGATATTGTTTGATTGCAGCCATTTTTTTTGTCGCAAAGAAAATGGTATTGCATCAGATAACGTTTCTATTGCATCACACAGTATTTGCAAGGTATTGAATCAGCCATTTCTATAAATGCGCCGTTGGAAGGGTACACACACACACTCATTAGTATCCTGTTTTGCAGAGGTGTAAGCATGGGACACCAAGAAAACAAAAAGTGCAGCTGTTGGTGTCCCAGGAAGGGCTTTCTATGCATGCTATCGCTGATAAAACATGCTGCCACCAGTCAACAGTATCCTGAGTGCTGAAATTAAAGCGTGAAACCAGTGATGTGAAGAGAACCTTGGATCAGGCTGTAAAAGAGTGACTCCACCTTCCCAAAATCGATATTTGAAACAGCTACGCCTTCGAAATTTCCGTGCTAGTGCTCCTGATCTAAAACTGGACTTTGAGATGGCTTGCGGTGTTGAAACACCAAAGACAGCTTTCGGAATGTGGTCTGCACGAATATTGGCCAAAGAAGAAGCCTTTGTTGACCCAACAAATGAGGAAGAAGCGACTTGCTTGGGCTAAAACGCGTTTCATGGACAATAGAGCAAACACCGTCATCTTTTCTGATGAATTGAAATTCAACCTGCATGGCTCGGATGGGAAGCAATATGTCAGACGATGAAAACCGGTGGCATAACATCCTAACTGCATAATGCAGACTGTAAAGTTCCCTGCTGGTCAGATGGTCTGGGGATGCATAAAAAGCAAAGGGGTGGAGCAAATTAAGTTTATTAACAGAATGGTGAATGCAGAAACCTACACTGCTATCTTGGAGGAGTGCCTGAAACCCATTATTAGGGATCACTATACAGACATTGAAAACTGCGTTTTTCAACAGGACTCAGCACCTTTCCACACAGCAAAATTGGTAAGTTTTATGCTCTTTAGATTTAATGACGAGTTCGTCTTCTTGTCTCACAAGACTTAAAACATACTTACACCAATGTTTTCTCTCGTTTTTCTTCCTTAAAATGCAGTCATACCTCAGAAATGCTGGCATTACAGTAATGGACCAGCCCAGCAACAGTTCAGATTTGAACCCTATTGAAAATTGCTAGTACATGTCATCTAAAATTGCTCAGAAGAAGCCGACAAATAAGATTCAGCTGCAGGAGAGCATTGTAATGGTGTGGTACCACGAAATTGGGCAACTGTATATCAAGAAGTTAATTAACTGTATGCCAGATCGTTGACAGGCTGTAATTGCAGCTCGAGGAGGAAAAACAAAATACTGAGGACTTATTTTTCTGATTTACAGTAAAAAATACTATTCTGTTACTTTTAATTTCAGTTTGTACACGTAAATGCAATAAAATGTAAGTTTGGTTGTCATGACTGCCATTTGCATGATTTCTCATATTTCCATTAATTATGCATTTTACCCTTTAGAAAGGTATTTATGGCAATTAGGTATATCAGGTGGAGTCTTTTTATTGGATTTCATTCACAGAGATATATATATCCCATCTAACAACTGCATTTTGAACATTTCTGCAACCCACAATGCAGCGCAAAACACATTACAGTCGATTCCGGTTATTTGAGACACACTGGGACTAGTGCATTTTGGTCCAATTAAGCGGCTGCCCTCACCATAGTAAAGTACTGTTCACTATACGATATATATACTAAGTGCCGATCATTGTGATCACGTTTGTGAATTAAAGTTTAATTCTATTAAACAGTGATTCTAATTAGCAAAAATAGGAGGAATATTATCCACAGGCTATAAAAGTAAAGATAATACTGTATTAAGTACAAATTTACACTTCGTTATGTTACCAATTAAAAAAATAAATGATACGTGAAAATCCGAAGAATATTTTCCACAGGTTAGCAAAATAAAAATAAATTTATGCTTACGTGCATAGCTTAATTAACATGTACTCTAATATGTACATATTAACTAGTTGACATTTCTGTGGGTGGGGATTAAAATTTAAAACAGTAAAAAAGATAAGCAATCCATAACAAGAATGCAGCACACACAAATCGCAAGTAACACGATACGTGCAAGTGAGAACGGAGTAACAAGTTACGAAGCTTAAAAAATAGAAATGAAGAGCAGATTCTGAAAATTAATTTTTTTTATGACTGAAGCACTAACAGAAAAACTCATTAAACAGGGGCCTGCTAATTGTTTTATGGTTGTGACCTCCAGAAATGCGACTAAACCACGTGGTATGGTCAGAGACAATGTTAGGATAATCTCGAGTGCTACAGTCTCCTGGCCCAATTAAATGGCATGTTGTACCAATTAAGCGAAGTAAACACTGGCTATTTTCTCGACTGGGTTCCGTTCTTTAAGATTTGTCTCAAATAAATGGCTGCCCTGATTAACCAGAATCCACTGTATTTGCAAAATTCAAAAGTAATGCAGTTTTTTGTCCGCCACTGTACACGCATGCATGCTGTATCTACGATGAGTATTCAAGCTGAGTCCATCACGTCCATCACTCAAAAGTTCCTAATTACACGACATATGCAAAATTAAAGGGATAACTTGCATTCTGTGATAGAAAAATCCGTAAAGTAAGCATTGAAATCGGGACCAATTTATATTCCTTGGCAGTATGTTACATTAACATATTAAGAAATGAGGAATCCGTATAGAGTAACTGAAATACCATAACGATTTCGTCGATTTTAAAAATGTCTGTCAGCATTATGGGAACAACTCAAAGACGGAAGACATTGAAAATATAAAGTTAGGTGAAAGCAAGATACTGAAGGTTGAAAAATGTAGTCCCAGCGCATTCTTCATAAAACCATCGTACGAGCAAGAGGACTGTAAAAAAAAAATTGACTAACAAGAGACTTCAGCCGTCGCAGGGTAATAAAACTATTGAAATGAAATCAGCATACACCAAGAAGTTACAAGTTTCAGATTTAAAAAAAAAAAAACAAAAAAAAAAAAAAAATCAGATATCCTGGACCTGATTAAAACAAATCATATCCCTAAAAGCTATGAACCGTTTTATGTTTTGGTATTTAAACCATAAACCTTATTTTGATTAATAAGAGTATTGTGGTTTTTTTTTTTTCCCCCCCTAATTAAAATTACATGATGCAGCCCAGTGGTCACGAGCGAGAGTGCATAGCATGCGTTCCTTTGAGTAGACCGGGTTTCAAGCACGTGACTACTAAATACGATAAATATTTGTATTTAAGATTTATTGTAAACTCTACTGACTTGGTTGTCGTGCTGGAGTATAAACAGAAATTTTTGGTGTTTTTGTTACATTTTTCATTAATGCTATTTTTGTCTGAACTATTTCAAATTGTTAATTTTTCTGTACCTTTCCTATATTAAAAGTGTCTTTCCTACATTAAAACTGAAAAGAACAAACAAATAACAAATAAGAAAAGTGACACAACACAAATTCATGGTCTGGCCTGTATGGTAGAGATGGTAACACAAATCTGTTAGAAAGTTGATTGCACTTTATCACACTGGTAATTTTTTTTAAAATCTATTATTAATATCCACAATTGAGAGGAAGCCTTATCTGATTTTTGTTTTCACTTTTCTGAAAAATCGTATTTTTTGAGCTGTGTCACTTTTCCATACGATATGCTAAAGTGCCTAAAAATGTACAATCAGGGATAATCTTATGTTAAGGCCTAAAAATAAGGTTGGGATGGGGTGGGAGAAATAAATAAAAAATAAATTCACTATTAATATGGTAATAAAGATGAAAATAAAATAATTCAATTTTCAGCAATTTATGAAGTTATGCCACCAAAATATTATGAAGATTGCTTTGTTCCCACCCCCAAACACTATTAAATCAGCACACAATATTAAATACTATATTCACGGAAAGGAGCCAATGGTAAAGAAAACACATGAACAGAAGTGGTAGGGTGCAGTCTTCCTGCATAATACCTTGACCCACTTAGATAGCATTAATTTTTCATTCCAGTTGAGCCAATATTCTACTTGTCTTTCTTGGTGCCATTAATCCTATAGTCTAATTGGGCTCTAAAAATTGATAATCAAGTGAAAATCACATTCTATTATTTGCTTACAGCTGTCTTCTTTCTGTGAATAGGCAGATACAGATGGATAAAAGGTGTTTCCTGAGAAGCCAAACAGAGTTGTAACTTCAACTTATAAAAAGTAACTTCAAGATATAATGTAAACAAAACCTTCCATCATGCTTTGGAAATACACCTTGTTAAACCAAAGTTCAGTTATGAAAATAAAGTGTCATATTTTATTCTAAACCAAGTGTTATTGTGGGTTCACACTATCTAATCACAGATTGAGTTTTTATGATTTACTAAAACTAGTAATTTATCTTTTGTGTCATCATTTCTATGTGATAGAAGAATAAAAACAAGACAGATGAATTATTTTAAGTAACTTTCAGTTTCATAAAGCATCATGGGTATTTTCAATCAAATTTAAAACTTGTCATATAAATGACAAGTTTTAGCAAGTGGATGGGTGAAATAAGGGTGTTTTTTTTTTTTTTTTTTGGCTGATGCCATATAAGCTTGCTTTCTTGCGTCATGTGCCTTTGCTAATGCTAATAGTTTTAATTTGATTGAAATTACCTCTGCAAATAACATTCTTCATGTTAAATACAAAGCAAATAGCCATTTTGAATTCTCACATAGCAATATTCCCCACAATACTAGTTACACCCCAAACTATGAACTGTACTGTATAAAATATAAATAACTTCTGCTTTTATTTTGCACATCCTTTGCTTAATGATTCTCCCAATGACTTTATGAAAATAAAGTTTTTAGATTGGTGTAATGTCGGGAGTGGGGTCCTTAAGGATCAGTTCTCAGACCACTGTTTGTTTCTGATTTTTATAAACAACATCGATGAAGGGATAGAAGGCTTGGTGCCAAAATTTGCAAACAATGTAAAGATTAGAAGAGTCGTTAATTATTGGTGCCAAGCAGCACTCCTTCAGGATGATTTGAACAGATTATGCACTGAACATTGGCTCATATAAGCTATGGCAGTTGACAGTGATCGTGGGGTACCCAAACTCACTGCATGGGCACATCAGCATTTGGAAATATGCTGATGTACATATTTCCAAATGGATGCACTTCTGGTGTTTCGCAGGGCGGAGGCAGTGGTGTTATGGTCTTGGGACTGTTTTCTGACATGCACTGGATCCTCTGATCACCATTAATCAATTGCTCGATGATAAGGCCTACTTTCTATCATCCCCGACCAAGCACAATTCCTTTGGGTTGTATCCAGACAACTCCATCATCTATCAACAAGACAATGTACCATACCACAAGGCCCAGCAGGTTGCTAACTGGTTTCAGGAACATGACAATGAATTCTGATCTCAAACCAACTGAACATGCCCTAAAGATGACATTCAATGCTGTGACTATCCACATGACAATGTGCAGGCATTAATGGACACAGTGCAAAATTTTGTAGAGTCCACACCAAAATGTGTATGGGTTACACTATGGACAAAAGGTGGCTCCATGAGGTATTAGGTAGGTGTTGCTAATGCAAAGCCAACTTGGTGTACATTTAGACACACACACACACCACACAGATTGAAGAAAACAAAATAGGTTTTTATTGACACTTATATATCAATTTATATGTACAATATTGATACTAAATCAATTATCTGGTAACATTTCAGAATTGTTCCTGAATTCTATCAGCCCAAGGTGGGAGAGTTAAGAAAAAGAAACTAAATTTACTAAAAGGTAAATTACAAATTGCTAATTAAATATGTGATCAAGTTGCTATAATTTTCAGAAGTTACAAAAATTGTACACAATTTTAAAATAAGACTTTTAATGAAATAATTATTCTATGCAGTGCTTTTTTTGGGACGGCACGCAACGGTACGGCGTACTGGCACCTTTATTAACAGTGACATGTGACATTTGGATGCAATGCACTTCGAAATTTGTAATATTCCGTAAATTTTTTTCATATGGTTACCTACTATTCAAATAAGCTTAAAATGATTTAACTAAATTTGCATTTTTTACTGTCTATTGTTAAGATTTTTTCTATATAAAACTGTATAACCATCTTTATAATTCTAAATTACTCAGTTGGATCTCTGTTTAATTATTTTGAATTCCCCCTTGGAAGTTACATTTAAAATAGTTTCCATTGAGCGAAGAAAATTTTCATGTAGCGAACGGATTAGGAGAGAATTAACTCAGTGCGCCATGTTCTTTTTTCTGGCCTTTAGGCAATTAGTGCTGCTGCGCAAATTAAGAGAGCTAAAGGGATTAGCATTATACAACTTAGTGGTACCTAGTAAAAACTATCCGACCACCTGTCCCACACAGGGACGTCACGCTGGTCAAGAGTGAGCAGATCAAGGTGTATTCCCAATGGACCTGGCCCACTTTCCAGTGGTGTCCAACCTTTTCCCATACAGGGGCCATATTCAAACAAAATTCAAAGTTAGATTTCTTTAGTGCGTTACATTTTCGATATCTTGTTGCAAGTAACATTGAAAATATTCAAAATTATTAAGTACAATACACAATTACATTTACTTAAAACATTTAATTAGAAAATGTTTTTGATAATTAACAAAATTTAAAATGCTGTTAGTTCACTTTCTTCGCTGGCCGTAGGTTGGACACCGCTGTGAATCAACTGTAAGCGCCCTGTTCAAGAATTAGAAGAGTGGTTTTCTTTACAGCGACAAATAATCATCTGTTGTTTTGCGAAAGTGCGTTATCCACATTTTTTCTGTAAATTTTCCCTACCTCTGTTTACATGGTCACAGCACCTAAACATCCAAATGACAACGATATTTTGGACAGTTTCAAAAAAAAAAAAAAAAAAAAAAAATTTCAAATTTAAGAACTAGTGACAAGTACCGATGACGAGAGGAGGACAACGAAGGTATTAATCCTTCTAAATATGAAATGTTGGCATTTGGTGAAAATGAAGCTAGAAAATTGTCAATTACAGTTAAATGCAATTCGTGGATACCTAATTGGTAAGAAGGTTTAGGAAGAATTGAAGCATTTGATGAACACTGAGTACGATACCAATTTCACTGAGTGAATGTGAGCGAGGATTTTCACAAATGAATCTGATCGCCAACGCTTCGTTGACGACAAAAACTTTTTCTTCACTACTGTTTCTTAAAACTGCAAGCCCACCGCTGACCAGCTTCGATCAAGCACAATATGTCAATTTGTGGCTACTTTGGAAACATCAATCAGCAACCGACACACAAAGAGGAGGAAAAGAAGTCGGCATAGTGTGTTGGATGAGAACTTAATAAAAATATGGAATATTCTACAAAAACTTTATGAAATTTATTTTTAATTCTTTTACTCAGAGTTTACTTATTTTTTTATAAACTTGAATAATAAATTTATGCTTAACTGTGTTAATATACTTAATTTGTTGTTCTTATTCTAAAAACATTACTACTAAAGTAACAATATCAGGGGGAAAAAATTTAGAGTACTTTTCATAATTTTCAATTTTTCCTGATAGCAAAGAATGAACACTGGCACCTATTTTTTTTTTTTTTTTTTTTTTTACAAAAAAAGCACTGTGGAGTAGGGAAAACTAATTACACAGTGGCTCCAAATGGATAAATGACTCTTGCATATTAATCCTTTCTGGAAAACATACACATTTTTCAAGGTTGTTTCAAAGTGCAACCTTATCCAGTAATCTGTTTCTAAATGATTGTAGACCAAATTTACAACAGACTTTCAGCACAAAAATAGCTTTTAAAATCAGGAGTCAATCACTATTCTCCCATTTTGGCCTACAAAATCCAGTCCTTTGTAATTTGGATACAGATGTTGACTAAATAATGAGTTTTTACAATTATTATTATTTTTTTAAATTCTGATTTGAGTTTTGAAATAATTACACTTTAACACTGGGCAAACAAGTTAAAATAAGAACAAATTAATATTTAAAAAGTATTTATGTACAAAGTTTTTATTTTTAAGAATTTTCAAAATTTCTTAAAAAAAACCACTTCAAGGCCCATACAGTTCTTATGGATTCATTTCTAAAAGGGTTAAGTATCAACTTACACATTAAAAATTGTGTAACCTATTAAGTGGGTTACCGTACAAACAAACTTACAGCATTTGGTTTACAACCTATTCTGCTCTGTGCTGGTTGAGGACTAATTCTCTACATTTATTTGTGGACTGATATCTTTAGCATTAGCTTTATTAAACATTCATCCACTGTGAGGCAGTCTTTTGAAAGTTTAGCAGTGGTGTCTGTGAGTGAGGCCTCCTTACTTTGGTGTTTGTTTTTCCTCTTCTGTTATATGTTTATCTTAATTTGTATTGTGTAGGTTGCTGCTTAATGTGTAAAAATAGTGTATCCACTTAAATTCATTATGTAATTAGCATTTCCTTCTTTTTACTTATACAGTGGTACCTCTGTATACATCCTTAATCTGTTCCAGATCCCTGGACTTATACCAAACAGAACATATACCAAACGAATTTTTCCCACAAGAAATAAAGGGAAAATGATTAATCCGTTCCCATGAAAAAAAAAATCCTACTGTTATTGGCATATTATACATTGATGGGGTTGTATAAAATAATTTAAACACTGCTTAATACTAAAATACATAAATACAAAAGCAATTAGATGAAATGAAAATTTAACAAACTTTAATTTTCTCTTTTCTGTCTCTTTTCCCTACTTGGACCTGATTGATGATCACCAGGTTTGACGTTTACTAAAAATTTGACCGTTGTTCTCGGTATATGGTATGCAGCAGCCAAGTACCGGATACGCATGCCACCTTCATACTTTTCAACAATCTCTTTTTTCACCTCCATGGTGATCCTAACCATTTTCTTCGTTGCTTGGCTCTTCTCATTAACTTTCTTAGAACTCATGGTTAATGAATTTACAAAAAATTTACGCGAAAAAATACAAAATCAATTGAAAATTCACAGAATTATAGCGCGGGTTGTTCACTGAATGGTAGAAACTGACGCTCGTGGGCAGTAGTGGCAGAGATGCCAGATTTTACACCCTCTCCAAAAACTGAATTCAGTCGATTGAGGACGTAAGCACGCATATGTCCTCGGGCGGTTTTATTCGGAAAGCCGAGTGAGGACGGGCGCAAGTACTTTGCTAGCGTCCGTCCTTGGTCGGCTTTTATTCGGTTTTTGGAGAGGGGGTAAGATCTGGCATCTCTGAGTCGTGGCTTTGTCTTGAGAGAGGTAAACAAGGGTAGCGCGCAGTGTCGTGACTCATTTTGATGCACGAGTCGTATTCCAAACAAAATTTTCGCGTCCAAACAGGACGCATATTAAGTTGGACTTATTCCAAAGCAGACATATACCAAGGTACCACTGTATATAAATTTCCTATTTATGTTATTATATACGTTTAAACTAGTTTGTAATGTGTAAAAAAAGTGTATCTGCTTAAAATCTATATACGAGGGGTGATAATTTAATTTGAGGACTGGTGCAAGATCTTATCTTAATTGTCATCATCTGAATCACACACTGTGCACACTTTTGCCACCATCATACCCAAGCATTAAATGCTTCTTGAAAGACATTTTTTGTAAGACTGCAAATTGCTTCCACTGCAGCTCAGGGAGTGTCGTTGTTGGACATGAAATGCTTGTCTTCCAGAGCTTTCTTCAGATGTGGAAACAAGAAGCTATCACACAGGGCTAAATCCAGAAAATAAAGGGGATGTAGTAGAACCTTGGCACCTATGGCAGTGATCACTAGCTGAAAAATATTAGCTGTATGGGGCTGGCATTGTCATGATGTAGAAACCACTTCACACCGGAGAGTTCTTTGTTTCTCCCAAAAGGCATGGCAAAGCTTGACTCTGAGAACCTCAGAGTATGCTTCCTTATTCATAGTTGTACTATGAGGCACAAAATGTGTAACAAGAAGAATTTGTTTGTCAGCCGAATGAGGAGCTCAAATTCTTAGGTCTTGGTGAATCAGAATGATTCCACTCACTTGACTGCTGTTTTATCTCTGAATCATAGTGAAATCCGAGTTTCATCACAAGTCATTATTTGATTTAAGACGTTTTGACTCTGTGCTTCAAAACGATCAAACATTTCTTTGCGCAAGTCTACTCTTTGCTGTTTTTGTTCCGGAGTCAAATTGTGTGAAATCCAGCAGGCACAGATTCACGACATTTCCAGGTGATCTTTCACAATCTTGTGAGCACTACCATATGAAATGGACATTCTAACAACTAATTCACAAAGTATAATTTGTCTGTCTTCATCCAAGATTTCCAGGGCTTTTGCAACTTTCTCAGGAGTTGAGTAGGAGGGGTGACCACATCTTGGGCCATCTGCAACAGACTCGTGGCCTTCACTGAATCTCTTGTTCCACTTAAATATGGCAGTCCTACAAAGACATCCAATTCCATATGTTTAATTCATCTCAACTGTTTCTAATGCATTTAAGAGCCATCTGACACAATAATGAACAACATATAGCTGTTGAATTTGTATGTACAACATGATACTTGCTTCAAAATGATTGTCAGTGACATGCAGCTAAAAAAACTTTTTACTCAACACTAGCTCAACAAGTACTGGCATGTGCAAACAGAGTCTACTCAGTAGCGATCAGGAAGAGTGCTTCTACTGGCAGTTATGGAAAGTTTGCGTGGCAAATAAAATCTTGCACCAGTCCATTAATTATATGATCACCCCTCTTATATCTGGTATTCCTTTCTCCGAATAATTATTTTATTAAAGTCCATTGTCATTTTACTGATGAAAAATTATACGAGCTTGACAGCATATTTCATATAATGTAATCTGTAATTTACCCTTCAGAAAATGGCCTTTATAAATTACAGCTCATCTTAAGTTTGATGAAAGGATTCAGAAAGAATCCTGAAATGTCACCAAAACGATTTAGTGCTGACAGAGAGTGGGTGCGAGAGTACATGTGAACAGGCGAAGTTTTTACGGCTCCAGCAAATAGAGAAGTTTTTGCTTTTTTATTGACTTAAATTGGAATATTAATTTATTTTTTAGAGTTGCTTTATATTCCTAGTAACAATACTTCAGCTTAAATTGAATTTAGACAGAGAATTTGTAGGTTATTACTTAGTATCGGTAAGGGTATCAAATCTGTGTGGACAGGTTTTGCAGCTCCTGCGAACGAAACGTTTTTAATTATACTTTATTGACTTAATTGTTAGATTAAATTATTTTCTATAAGTAGCTTATAGACCTAGTCAGGCTCCGTGGTTTATTTTGAATTTAGATAGCACGATTTGGAAAGTAAATAATACCTCGTGTCCGTAGATTAACCAATCGTAACTTGCCGCCATTGTTATAAAATACATGTGCTAGCGTAAGGTTTAACGGAAAACTAGATAGCGTAAGGTTTAATGGAAAACTAGATAGCGAGTATAGTAGTATCAATTAATCAGTAAAATTTATTAATCTTATTAAATTTCATTGTCAATTCAATTGTACTTTTTTAACTAAATAAATATAGCGACCTCGTTATTACAAATGTAACATAATAAATTAATACATATAAGTTGACAGTGGACAAGAAAGTCATATAACGTAAATTGGAGATAATATTCGATACCGAAATACATACATATAGTGTTATAACTACATTGGGATATAGATTTTGGGTTATATTTTGTATTGGAATTTTATTGAACTTGAATAGAAATCATGACTCAGACCAGAGCCAGCAAAGCAAAAGGCTCAAACTAGTGGAAGTGCTGTGGCTCAGGGTAGAACTGAGGGAGTGGCTGTTGTACTCTGAATCACAGTCTATTGAAATGCACTGCTTGTTTGATGTTTGTGGAGGAATCAGAAACGAGACATGATATTGCCAAGAGGAATGTCTTTGTGTGTGTGCGATGTAAGGAGTGCAAGGAAATCAGGCGCCAACTCGGCATTTTTTTATGGGCTTATATGAGAGTTTGAAGGACAGGATGGATGCCTTCGAAGGATTTAAATTAAGGGGCAATCAAGCTCTCAGCTGCCCACATCAATGCCAGAGCTTGCACTTGAACATCACGCAACACAGCGGCAACCCCCTAAGGCAGAATGCACTGGTCCCAAAGGAACTAGTTGTTGTAGGTGACTACTGTCAGGGAAACGGGGAACATTGTGCAAAAAGGATAGATGGAACAGGACCAGGGTATGTCTGCCAGGGGCAAAGTTTGATGACGTTGTAGGGCAGATATCATCCTTTAAGGGCACAAAGGGTGATATTGCTGTACACGTTGGCACTAACGACATTAAGAGTAGGAGACCGGCAGAATTACTTAACAAGTACAAAACAATGCTGAAAAAATGTGAGTTAGGGTTGAATTTGTTGAAGTGTCTGCAATTCTGCCCAGACACGATAGGCAGGAGTATATGATGAGAGCCTTGTCGATCAATTCGGCCCTGGAGAGATTGTGCAAGGCTCAAGGGGTAGAATTTTTCTCAGCCTGGTCTGTGCTTGTTAACAGGAGAGACTGCTTCTACAGGGATAGGATACACTTAAATAGAAAGGGCGCAAGAATATTTGCTGATGCTATTGAGGCAGAGTTAGGTGGGTCAGAAAACTGCTAGCTTGGGGGGGGGATACACGGACTAATAGATTAACAGTAGCTGCTGGCAGAGGTAAAAGTGATTCTTGCACTACTTCTATTGAAATGCAATTGGGCAGTAGCCTGGAAAGCAAGGCAATGGGAATTTCCAGGACTGCAGGGAATCATAGTGGAACAAGTAAATACATGGGCTGTGTTAGGGTAACTAAGAGTAGAAACAGGTGCATGTACACCAATGCTAGGAGAATAGTTAATAAATTCAATGAGCTTGAAGTGCTAGTCAAGACATCAAAGGCAGATATTGTTGGGATATCAGAGACATGGTGTCACACAGACATAAGAAGTGCAGAACTGGAATTTGGGGAGTACAATGTGTACAGAAAGATAGACAGGACAGGAGGGGTTATGCTGTTAGTTAAGAAACATAAAAATCTAAGGAGGTGCATCCAGTTGATGTTGGTGGACAATGCAATGTTGAGTGCTTATGTCACACCGAGTCTGTTTGGTGTGACATAAGCACTGGGAAAGGAAAAATGAGAGTAGGTGTGTGTTATAGGCCTAATGAATCTGATGAGTATAATGAGCAATTGTGCAGAGAAATAGAGTGGGCCAGTAAATTAGAGTGTATTATAATGGGGGATTTTAATTTCCCAGATATTGACTGGAATTTGTGGGTTGGTCACTCACACACTAGCAAGGCTTTTGTGGATTTATTGTATGATTCTTTTCTACAGCAGCATGTTCGGGAGGCAACTAGAGGGAGTAATTCTCTTGATCTGATTATCAGTAGTGATTCTTCATGCATCAAGAATCTGCAGATAAAGGAACCACTAGGTGGCAATGATCACAGTTTGCTAAAGTGGGATTTACTCAAAGAGGTAACTACCATCAAGGGTAAAGGAAAGGGTTTTTGCTTTCATAAAGGTAACTACGGTGGTCTGAGACAGTATTTAAATTCTATACGGTGGAATCAACTGATGTTACCAACAGCAAATTCAAAATGGGAAACATTCAAAGAATTAATCTTGGAAGCAGCTACTAGGCTTTACATACCAACAAAGAAATATTGTTCAAGATTTAGGCCTAAATGGATGTCAGATGAACTAATTAGACATGTGACAGAGAAGAAAAAATGCGTGGGATACATTTGCCGACCGGGCTAGCTGGGTAGGTAAAGTGCCTTCCTGGCAACCCAAAGGTCGTGGGTTCGAATCCCACCTCTGGCTTGGATCAGAGTAAATGCAAAAACCTTTGGAAGGTGCATCATGGCCACAGAAGCTGATTAGACCCTTTAGCCAGCGGGTGGTTGATTGCTGGAACAAACTTCCATCTGTCATTGTAGAAGTTGATAGCTTAAATAGACTCAAGGCAGAACTTGACCAACATTTGGAGCAAGTGGATGGGTGAAATAAGGCTTTTTTTTTTTTTTTTTTTTGGCTGATGCTATATAAGCTTGCTTTCTTGCATCATGTTCCTTTGCTAATGCTAAAATGCTAATGATGCTTGTAAATAATGTGTCACTAAACTTTTTTCCCCTCAATCCACTTATATATATATATATATATAAAATTATTTTTATGTGTAGAATATAGTAAGTATACATATAAGTATCGAATTTAACTAATACTACTAATGAAAATGCGGTGTACCCTGGGAGTGATACATGCGTTGAACAAAGGGTGGAAGAAAGGAAAAGAAAAAAAGTAATGAAATAAAATGAAAAGAAAAGAACAAAATGCAAATTTTGAAAAAACAACGACCAAGGTAGAAATAGCATTGCAGTATCTTTCATAATTTTTGTGTCTTCTTCAGAAGTCATCCACCAAAATTATGAAAAAGAACAGCAATGCTCTTACTTCTGTTTCTGACATGTTCTGTATGTCAAAGAGCACGTGTAAGAAACCACGTAGTAAAATCTAAAAGGAATTTTGAATACAAATTTAGAATAAATAATTAAAGTCAAGTTATGCAAAACTATTATGTGTTACAAAGTATTACATACAGAACACGGATGACCTTACAGAAGTAAGTAGACCGCTATGAAAGTGAAATAGGCGAAGACAAAGGAAAAGAGTAACCGAATGACAAGGACTTACCGCTAATGGTTGACAGAAAAGACTGTGCCGGAAGCTAACCCGTGTATATATGCGTAGATACGCTAGCGGCGCCTAGCGTTAGACGAGTTTTGGTGTCTGTATATTATGTAATGAATTTACGTAGGCGGTGGAGCTGCGCTAGGCTAAGATTAAGTACATGATGCTCAAACACCCAGGATAGCTAAGAAATATAATAGCTGACAAAGTAGCAGTAGAAGGCAGCTAAACTTTGTTAAGGCGAAAAAATAGATTGGGTATAGTAAGAAAAATAGTACTCTGGTATAGCGTTCGATAAACTAATGGCGCACAGAGCATAAAATGTAGAATCTAGTAAAGTAAAAAGATGATTAAATTAGAAATATGTAGTTGAGCTAGGGTAATTCAGGGTTGCAAACCCGTTCCTATAGTTAGGACCCTGAATGAATGTCCGAGAGTTAGTGCATGTCCAAATCACAATTAACGATTAAATAAATAAATCAAGATAGACTTAAAAATAATTACAAGATAAATACACTGTGTTACGCCAATCGGTGGGTACGAGTTTTCCAGACTGTAAGACACCAAAGAGGCCTAGTGTATTGTATTTACACTATATACATACTTGATGCGTATGGGAATAATTGTAAGTCAATAATGCTGTTTATATTAATATCTATTAGGTTCTTATGCCTTAATATGTTAAGGGCTTTGTTGATATGATGGCGCAGATATGCAATAGGAAAAAGATTTTTGGTCAGTTTACTGTATAATATTCTGATGTTATCAATAGCTGTTGTTTTGTCGCTGCATATGGTTGCTATTCTGATGCATTGTGCTAGGATAACATTAGCATGTACCTGTTTGGAAATATTGGAATTCCATTGTGTAAAGTTTACTATGCTAAAGTTGAATGCTACATGTTTGTTGTACAAATTGATGGAGGTTATACCATTTTTTAACTTAATGTCTAGATCCAAAAAATGGGCTGCTGTATCAGAATTGTTTGTTCTTTCTAGTACAAGTTCGTTGGGGTATAAATGTCCATAATCCTGGATGAAATTCGGGCAGTTGATCACTATGAGGTCGTCTATATATATGAATAGGATAAGGTCCTGTGGAAATGAGGTTTCTGACCAATATAGATATAGGTTGGCTATTATGCATGAGGCTGGGCTGCCCATAGGTGTTCCATTGGTTTGTTGATATACTGTATTACGGCCTCCGTAGCCGAGTGGGCAGGAGCGGGAGTGCAGTAGCACACGCTCTTTGAGTAGACTGGGGTTCAAGCCCCTGACTGCTGAATACGGTCGATCTGCCAACCCGCACTGGACCAGCGTGGCAGATTATGGTCCATTTCCCTCAGCATGAATTGTTGAGGAGGCTTCCATCCTGCAGTGGGTTGATAATGGCTGCACTTTACTTTTTTTTTTTTTTATTACCATCATATATGAAGTTATTGGAGATACATAAGTTCAGTATGTTGTTCCAGTAGTAGATGTTGCAGGAAATAGAATCCTTATGTTTATCATAGATATCTTTGAGTACAGATTTTAGATTGGTTTGATTGATACTGGTAAATAGGCTATGGAAATCAAAGGTTTGAATATTATTGACTTTATTACTCTGTAAAAATTTTAATACAGGTTGGTTGTTGCCTATGATTTTACTGTTATGTATGTTATGCATCAGTGGTTGCAGTAGTTGTTCAAGTGTCTTTCCAGATTTGTGTACATAACTGTTTTTGCATGAGGTTATGAATCTGAAGCCTATTGGTTTTTTATGAAATTTAGGAATGAAGTAAATATAAGGCAAGCTGTAATTGCCTAAATTAAGCTTTAGCTTCTTATTGAAGGCTATTAGTTTTTTTGTAATGCTATTACATGTACTGGATATCGGCTTGTAAGTATTGCTTGAGTTAAGTTCCTTAGTTAACGTATGTGTATAAAAATATTTGCAAATGAATGCAAAATTATTGGCTGCTTTATCTACCGGTGTGATTACGAAGTCTTTATGTATTTCTAGCAGTTTATGTTTTAATATAGTCAGGTTGTAGTATTTGCCCTGATAATATACAGTTGAACTGTGTAATGCATATTTATGCTTAAATAAGGCAAATGTATGGCTAATCCACATATGGTATGCTTCTATAGGTGTGTTATTTTTGTAGGCTAGTTGGAAGCAGTAGTTTAACAGGTCTTGATATAGCTGCTTATTGAAGTTAGTTGCATTTATTCTGGTACGTGGCCTGAATTTGAATCCTTGTGATAGTACATATCTGAGCATTGGGTCCGTAACTATGTTTAGATTTCCTGTAATGATGTGTCCATAGTCTGGATCAATATATTTGCTGCATGTTATTTTGTTGACAAATGCAGTTGTTGGTGTCTGCAGTGTGTGATATTAAACTGGTAGCTATAGATTTGTAGTTACAAGCTAATAATCCAAAGGGTTTATTATATTTATATCTTACTTTTATATAACTGGACTAGTATTAGGAAGTAGATGATTATGCTGATTTATAAGTTTATTGATATTTATGTTGTCCATAATATGGTTGTTGAAGTTCAAGATAATGATAGATTCATTATCATATGTTGTAGAGCTTTTGTTTTTTAGATTGAATTTACAAATATCATTTATTATATGAAAGAGATGTTTGGACTCTATGTTGAAAGTGCATATGAACTTGTGCAGTGCTCTCAGTATACTGTGTTTAGTACTGAAAAGTAAATTATGTATTTCTTGTACATTTATAATATTTTTATCCCAGTTTTTGAGTGTGACTTCAAAGGCACCTAAAATAGTACTGTGCTTGTTGTTGGTATTTTTAGATTTATTAGTACGTTTGCGTGGGTTCTTATGGAACTTGATTATATTGAATTTGTCATATATACAACTGTCTGCTAAGTTATTGGTAATAATTTTATGGTTGAATTTATTATTAAGACCATATGGGTATAATGTTTTTAATTTTAACATAAATATTTCTTCTTGTTTAGTTCTAATATTAGCGTTACTAATATGCGCTAATATGGATATGTATATATTGTTGAAGTTGTGAAATTGAAAATGCATATATTCTATTTCTTGTTCTATATTATTATTATTTCTGTTTAGGTAATTATTGATGTCAGATCTGTGTTGATTAATCTGTTTGCCCAACGTATTTTATGTTACATGTTTTGCAGGTTATGAGGTATATAATATTACTAGTTTTACAAAAAGTAGGTTTTGATGCATCATTTGTTATATGCTGCGGGTGTATACAAGGACAGGTTAAACAAAGTTTATTCTTGCAGGTGTTGAATTTAAGGTTATGGATCCCATATTTATCTAAGTTAGAAGCATTACATGCTGTTGTGCTCTGTCTTGTGTGTGTTAAATGTGTATGTTTCGAGTTACATCTGTGTTGCGGAGTACAGTACAGAGCATGTGTATCCGGGGTCAAATTTATCCTACTCTGCCCATGTAGTATGTCATCAAAGTTATCTGGCTCCATACATAAAAGTTGCATAAAATTACAATTAAAATTATAATTAAAGTTAAAATTACAATTAAAATAAAGTGTATGCGCAACTAGGAGTAAACTGTACTTTCAAAATAGGGATAGGCTGGTGAATATATAAATATCGAGTAGAAGTAGAAGGTCATCCATGTTCTGTATGTAATACTTTAGTAACACATAATAGTTTTGCATAACTTGACTTTAATTATTTATTCTAAATTTGTATTCAAAATTCCTTTTAGATTTTACCACGTGGTTTCTTACACGTGCTCTTTGACATACAGAACATATCAGAAACAGAAGTAAGAGTATTGCTGTTCTTTTTCATAATTTTGGTGGATGACCTCTGAAGAAGACAAAAATTATGAAAGATACTGCAATGCTATTTCTACCTTGGTCGTTGTTTCTTCAAAATTTGCATTTTGTTCTTTTCTTTTCATTTTATTTCGTTACACTTTTTTCTTTTCCTTTCTTCCACCCTTTGTTCAACACATGTATCGCTCCCAGGGTACACCGTATTTTCATTAGTAGCATTAGTTAAATTCGATACTTATATGTATACTTACTATATTCTACACATAAAAATAATTTTATGTATACATTATGGTTGTAGGGTACCTTTGCGCTTGCAGTGTCCCTGATCCATAATTCATATTATCGCAATTCTAATCCATCTAAATCTTAATTTTCTTCCCCCACACATACCATACAGCTTCTCTATTTATTTTTATTTTTTATTATTCGTAATTATATATATATATATATATACTAAAAAGATAAACTATCATATTAACATATTATTTTACAAAAATTCTTAAAAAAAATTAATTTAAAAAAAATAATAATAGCATAAATTAAATATAAACTTGAAATTTTATATTTTTAATGAAAATAGCATCCTTCACTTTTTTTTTTTGTACGAGGATTCTTTTTCTTTTTTTTTTTTTTTTTTTGTAGTTGTTAGCGCATAGGCTTCCGTGGCCATAATGCACTTCCCAAGGTTTTTGCAGTACTTTGATCCAAGCCTGAGGCGGGAATTGAACCCGCGACCTTTGCGAGGATTCCTCATTCATTTTAAACGAATAAGGAATCCTCATCACTGTTTTATGCACTGTGTATTTAAGAATTTTCAACAAATAATTAATGTAGCTTTGAATATGATATTAGACATACTCAAACATACTTTTCTTCTTTTCTAACAGGAAAGAATTCAATTTTTTTTTTCACTCCATGGCTGAATTAGTCTTTATCAGGCATAGATATCAAACCCCTCCCCCCCCTCAGATTTTTGGATTTTTCAGGCAAATCGGCCAGAGAACACACATCATTTGCGAACATAATGCACCTTGGCAGATGAACTGATATTCTGGGTGGCCACAATGTAACATTTATTATATAGTTTTAGTAATCAGAGAGAATGGTACAAAAAAAAAAAAAAAAAAACGAGAAATACTGAAAAAGGGTTTAAAAACCTATATGCCTTCTTGGAGTTAAAGAAGGAAAGCATTTTAAAAGTGAAGTAAAAATAATTAATCTTTCATACCTCTTCTGTGCCATTTAAATGGCAATCCAGTTGTGCTTGCTCCTCATTTCCAATTATCTCAACTTTTTCAACTGGCAACCTATCCTCTTGAATGGTAAATTCTTCCTCTGTTTCTGGAGAATCCTCGCTAGATGTTGCATCTTCTTCTTGTATCATATCTCTGCAACTGAAATAGCCACTTGCATATACTTTTGAGAGCAGCTCTTTGATATTTTGGTCTACAGACAGAAAATTAAAGAAAACCAAACAACTTTGCTGTGGTCTTATTAAAATATGTACATTAATGCCACTAACCCAGAGGGTGATTTAAACTGAGGGATCTTCATCCTTTTGGAACTAAGGTTCATAATAAAATATCATCATGACACTGAGTCATATTATTTGTGAAATTTTAATTTGAATTTCTTTCTTTTTTGGAAAACATAAAACAGGATTATTGTGTGAAATACTGAATAATTGCTAAACTCAATACAACTCATATCAGAAAACCAGAACAATTGAATGTATATCATTGTCAAAAAGTTAAGTTATAACAATTTTTTCTTTTATATTTTAAAACTTCAAAAATTTTTATATCCATTTTGACATCTTCATATATTTTAACATAAATCAAAATATAATGTAAAAATATGAATTTAAATTTTAGAACATACAAATCAGGAGAGCTATAAAAGAGTACATAAAACATCTACAACATTACCACTTATTTCTAGTAAAATGAAGTACAGAATTCTGTCTGTCAACCTACTGGTTTTTAAGCAATATAGCATCTTAGACCATATTGCACCAAAGTGTATGCATATACAAGTGTAAGTTCACTGGCCAATTTGCATATTGCAAAGCAACAACAACAACAAAAAATAAAAAAAATTATTATAATAAATAAATTAATAATAAAAATATATATAAATAACTCACAGGGGTAACCTTGCTCTTTTTCTCCATTTCATATCAGCTAACTACAGCTTTGACCGAAGAGGCCTTAAAAATTCATCCAGACTCCGACAGTATTTGATCTCAGACATCCAAACATCTGGCACGTTATTATAACTGCAGCAGAAGTCAGGTGATCCAGCTGCAGAAAAGTTTAGATGGGCTGCTGTAAGGCAAAAGTAAGCAAGATGCTCTCTTAGCTAGCTGCAGCCACAGAAACAATAGTTTCATTAGTAATCTTTATTGTACATAAGGATATGATACAATGCACCCATCACAGCATGCTGCCAGGGGGTTTCACATGGTCAGGAAACTCAAGGAAAACAGGACTTCACATAAGGCAGCAGCACATGGTTTTTATTTTCTCTATTTCCAATCACAGAAGAGGTTAAATGAGTATGCAACAATAGTCTGTAGCCAACATCATGGGGTCAATGTTCTCTTTACAGATTAGTAAGGATTTGGTCTTGTAAGTAGTACTCAACATGTTCTGATATTGAGAGAAATTTAAGAGAACATGCACCTATCCATCAACAAGGCAAAATTCCCAGTATTGCAGTGATGGTCTGGGAAGGCATGACGAGTAACCAAACAGATCTCCACATCTTTGAGGGAGACAACTTGACTACTCACAGGCTCAGCAACAGTTGAGATCCATGAGCTTATTTTCAGAAATGACTATGCATATTCACATAGGATCCAGCTGGCTAATAGTGAAGACATTCATCAAAGGGAGTGGACCTGAATCCAATTCAGTATGTCTGGGATGCTTTAAAAAAGTGAACTAGGTATGCTGATCCTCTCCCTCCATGTGAGAGCTTGCTGTACAAGTTGTTTAACAGTCAATGTGATTAAATGCCTGAACTATGCTGGACATCTCCTAATTCTTGGTTATTTGGTATCATAATCATAAAAATAGATACATATTTCTGAAACCCAATGATTAGATTAATACTCTTCCACAAAAGATTGAGTTCCACAAAGTATGTTTTTCTTGTTTGATTTTATAGTTGTAAATGAACTTCTGTTGTTGTTTTTATTGGAGGTTTTATGGTGCAATGGCAGCTGTAGCTGCCATTGCACCATAAATGCCATACATGCCAAACAATGGTAGAAAATAACAGGTGCCATTAAAAGTTGGATATGTGCATTATACAAAATTTAGAATTGAATTCTGTCATGGAAATGAATCTTTTTAGAGAAAGTGAACACTACACTGATATCACACTGGTCTTCTAAAATTAATTTCAAAATAGCAGTGATTTGGGCTGCATAAGGGACAGTCAACTATGAGGCTGAATTGTGAGTTGAGTATAACAGTCTGGACAGAAAAGTGGATCTGAGGCAAAAAGAAGATAAATGTGAGTAAGGTGTGCATGATCTATACTTAGCCTTGTTTGTAAGCATAACTTTTTACAATTCAAACGGAAATGGATGGTCAAGATTGGAGGTTCGGTTTAATCTGAAGGAGTTTGTTAATTCATGATTTTGCCAGTGATTTGTACTTCAAACTTATTACTAGATTTTTGTAACCAGTAAAAGAATTTAAAAAGAAGTGTCAACTGGTTCCACAATGAATTTAGCTGCATGGTCAGAACTCTTTTGCTGCCATGTTTGCCAACATGGCTAAGGACGCAACAAAATTTTACTACTTTCATTGCCTTAGCTATATCATCAGCAAGTCTTGAATATGATCAAGCAGGTAGTTGTGATATTTCCTTGGTTGCAGTAAAGTGAGAATGGCACAGAGTCAGTGAATATGATACTGAGTGAAGTGGTGCAATTTTATAGATTCCAAAGCCATTAGGTGAACCTTTAAATATAATCTTAAATTAAAAACAATTTAGATGATACTTACACATATTTTAAAATTTTACAAATATGCATATCTTACTTTCATAAAGACAAGATAAGTATGCGGAACTTAACAAATAAGGTGAAAAGTAGATGGAAACCTTTAACAATAGAGGACGAGTTTCAAAGTTTCTGGGTTGAACTAATATTTGGGAAATTAAGCTTACCAGCTATTCAGATGGAACTGCTTCAAAGTAGTCTCCTTGCCACTGTATATGCTAATTCCAATACTCTTACTTATAATTTCTCAAAGCATTCTTCACAGGCTTCTTTCGGAATTACTAATAATTCCTGTGTCACATTCTGAATAATTTCCTCAGTTGTTATAAATCTGTGACCTCTAAAGGAGGCTTCAAGCTTTGTAAACAATAAAAAAATTAGAGGGGCTAATTTGATGAGTATGGCGGATGTGGAACCATAGTGATGTAGTGGTTTGTAAGAAATTCTTAAATGGATGGTGCCAAATGTGCAGGGGCTTTGTCATGATGTAATCACAAAAATATAGTTCCCAGAACCCCGCCTTACCAGCTGTTTACTCTGAATAGTAGTGTGAAATCACCACAGAACTGATTCTTGGTTTGCTATTTGACCTGACTAAGACTGTCCAGGACATTTTTGGGCATTGGAGAAGAGTTTTCCCATTGAGGACTGGGCCTTTGTTTCTGAGTCATAACCCACAATTAGTCAGTAGTAATGATGGAACAAAAAAAGCATTGGTCAGCATGCTGATAATGATCCCAAAAAGGGAGAACTCGCTGTGCTATTTTCTGTGATCAGTGAGGATGCAAGGCACAAACCGAACTGAAAAGTATTGCATTCCCAAATCTTGTGTTAAATAGACTGATATGCCCCATACACAATATCAATTTCATGGATCGCTCCTCATCAGATCACAAACAATGAATGATTGGTTTCTGAAGATGAAGGGTAGCCAGAGTGACGAGCTGTTCAACAGATAAGCAGCCCTCTATTTTAAGCAAACCACTGAAAAGGCTTAAAACAACAGACAGCATCTTTTATAGAAGCTTTTTTTTTTAAAGATTTTGTAAGTTCCTATTGCATTTTTCCATAGTTTGAAACAAAATTTGATGCATTTACTGGTCTGTAAAGTCACTAATTTAAAGTGTGCAAAATATAAAATGTTTTCTATTAAATGTGAGCCAATTCATACTAACTGCAGTTAAATGGGCAAGTCATGCATTGCATTACTATGTTTAGATGATTCTCCAAAAACATTGCAACAAGTCTAAATTCTGAAACATTGCACTTTTAAGATAACCTCAAGCACTTTCAAGAAAGTGTGATTCCCAAACTTTCTGATAACATGATTGGTCCTAATAGGATTAACCTCATGAGGTGAGTGCTGAAAATTAAGCTAAGCTATACATACGATCTAGTTATTTGGTCTTGTTTAAGATTTTATATATGTTCGAGAGAGAGAGAATGAAATTCAGGGGGCATTGAGTTCTAGCACAGAATGCCACAAAACTGAATATGAGGGGCTGCAGTGTCCCAACCTCAAAAGTCCACAATATGGTTGTTGAATAACTGAATTTCTTTTTTGCATTTATTGTGGGGTCTCTTAGTTCCACCTACTTTCTCATTATATAAATGCCATCATTATACAATTCTACTGCATCAATGTGCTGATTAAATTATTTGTTAGTCAAGGTGTGATGCTGATTTTGTTAACACCTGAAATGCAGGGATTCCATGATCATAGCTGTCTTCTGGCTTTCTGACAAGATGGCACTCAATAGTCACCCTGTTTTAATTTAATTTAGTTTTATATATTGCTCATTTTGTGAAGGTTGGTTTTTAGTGATGACTCATCTGAGACTACACACTGGGAAGATACAATCAACCCGGATTCTGGATGAACTAATATATCACGACAACACCAACTCTGACACTGACATCCACAGGTAGATTGCAGCAAAAAAATCCAACTTCCAGCCAGACATTCTGGAAGAACCATTCACAGAGGAGGAAGTCGTTGTAGAAATTAAAAAAAAAAATCAAAAAAGGTAAAGCTCCTGGTCTGGATTTTATTGAAGGTGAGACTGTGCAACATCTCCAATGATACTTCTTCAGCTCTTCAACACCTGTCTGACTGAAGGCAACTTTCCATCACGTTGGAAGCATGCTAACCTGAGGCTCTTACCTAAGGATCCTACAGGTACCTCCAAAGCATACCGCCCGATTGCGCTGCTTCCCATTCTCGGCAAGGTTTTTGAGAGACTGCTGCTCTCCCGCTTCCAATCCTGATATGAAGCCAGTGGTTTGGCATCCTCGCTTCAATAGGGATTCAAACAAGGGTGTCCACAATTGATGCTCTATCTAAAACCCTCAAAGTTGCAGAACAGTCGGATGCAACTTATGTACTGGCAATCTTCATTGACTTCAAAGCAGCTTTTGACACAGTGTGGTGGCTGGGCGTTCTTCAGAGGGCCAGAGTCTCTAACTGTACCTGGAATTTCTACCACTGCCTCAAAAGTTACTTCTCTAACCGCAAAGTTAGCATCATCAAAACAAAATATCATTGCATCACCTGACATCTAACCCGAGGCTGTCCCCAGAGCTCCATCTTGGGGCCAGCTGTCTGGAATATGATACTCGACAACTGGCTCCTGAGGGACCACCCACACACTACTCAGCTTTCTTATCATCAAGGGACTTTCATCCCCCACATCCAAGCTATCAAAGAACATATAAAAAATCACATCACTATGATAGCATGCTTTATCTGCTATGATAGCATGCTTTAAAGAACCAACTCAACACCTTCTATATTCAGCAGTATTTATACCAATCGTCACATATGGAGCTGCAGTATGGTACACCAAATGACTATAGTGCATGCACAATATCAAATTCAGCAAATTCAATGACTTATGGTACTGCAAATGACCCGCGCATGTAGAATTACAACTTCCGCCCTACAGGTACTAACAGGCTGCCTCCCCTTGGACCTCGACGTTGCTTTTATCGGACTCTCTCATGCTATTAAGAAGAATAAGGAAGCAGAATTCCTCACTATTCAAACCCTTACTGATATTAAACAGGAACATAAACATGTATAGCTAGAATTGATAAACCTATGGCAAACCCACTGGAATAACCCCACAACTGGTGCAACTACTAAACTTTTACTCCCAGAGGTAACCTACATCAACAAACAATGTTCCACTTGGTTCTTCCCTAACATCTATGCTTCCTTCCTATTAACTGGCCACAGATCCTTCAAGAGTTCAGCCTAGTCGAGGATGCCCTCTGTACCTGCAGAACCTGAAGACTGAGACCATGTGATGCACTCATGCAACGTATACTTAGACCTAAAAACCCAAGTACTCCTAGACCTCCACACTACTTCACTTCAGCAAGAAACCAAGTTATTGGAATCTAATGATGCCTTCCGTGCACTGACCAGTTATGCCAAGGAGGTCGTTTGTTGTTGCTGACATCACTTGCAACTCTCTAACACTACTCCTGGATAACCTCCTCAACACAGCACCAGAAACTTCTAGTCATGAAACTGCAAATTGCGGCCAGCCCTGCTGACACTGCTCCATGATTCTCCATTGTGACGATCCTGGACTCTTTAATTTGAACTTTACCAGTTCTCTTCTCCCTACCCACAGTCCTTCTCCAGGACTCCCACAACTGCACCTAGCACTCTTCCTGCTCTCTTTTTGCCTGGTGGGGGATTCCTATGCTCTGTCATCCCCATTGTCTTCTACTTTCCTGTTTCTTCTCTGCTCTTTCCTTGGCCCCTCCCCACTCTTGCTCCTGCAGAGTGTGGACTGCCCATGTCTTTTTACTCCCTGGTCCGGCTCTTCATGGCAGTGGATGGATGCTGGGAGGCTCCTTCCTGGTGATCACGCCTTCCAGTAACGAAGAGGCCAGTCAAACAACACACTACCCACACTGACTGGCTTTGCAATGTTAACAGAGTACTTAACACGGATTTATAAGAAACCACGGGAACCGCATAACAATAACACTATGTCCACTATTACTCGAAACCAACTTCTTTTGCAAGAGCAACACAACTTGCTTTCATTCATTTTAGTTGCCCTTAAGGCTATTAAAACAGATCAAAGCCTTCAAAAATTGCGAATTAAATGAGGGACAAGTTTCTGCCACACACACGATGCAAGCAATCTTTTGTTACATCATTCCAGGCTTCTACAATCATATCAATAGCAACTTTGATGTTAATCTCTTCCAAATTTCTATAGCAGTTTGTGTCTTGTCACATTCAGTTACAGCAATTAACATCTTGAATGGTTCGCCTTAGATGCTGCTATCGCAATCTGGACAAGGAGCTGTAGTAGGGAGGTTGTGTTCGGCGGTAAAAAGATGACTTTGATATTCTGAGAGAATTCAATGTCTGAGGATGGCTTTGTGCATTACCAAGAATTATAAGAATTTTTAAATCTAAGTTCAATAATTCTTGAAAAAGTCATGGTAAGCTTCAACTCAAATAGCAGTGATGATTTGCCCAGTCATCCAAACTTTTTTGCTAGACCTATAGTGAACACAAAGGCTGGATTTCACATTATCATTATTATAATTTTTTTTTTTTATGAAAACCCAGAACACGAGAGGTATTAGAACCTATAGTACTTAGTACCATGCATGGGGTGGAGGTTGAGAATATGAAAGAAGATATTTGTTGACATTAGACTAACTTCTGTAGACTAATTTTCAGGAAATACATTTCTTCCAGAATTAATAAACGAGGAAGATGAAAAGTTGGTTCTGCGAGTTTGGACTGTTTTGAAAGAGAGAGAGAGAGAGAGTGGGAATTATAGACGCCAATTCAGAAGAACAGTGCCCATGGAAGTATCTGTTGAAAAGGCATGCAGCAGAAAAAGTACGTCTGAGACAGTATCTAGATGCCTGAGAGAGGTTTTGGGGGCACAGCGCCAGATGTGGGAACAATATTCCACGGTAGGGCATATTTGCGATTTGTACAGTGAACAGCTGTTTGGAAGAAAAGTAATGCCGAGAGCAAAAGAGAAAAACCAAGAGAGTTTAGAAATCAGGGTAATCCCCCAAAAGAAATATATCATCTTGAATAGAAATCGGAGTGTCACCAAAGATAAGCATAGGAGCAGAAGAATCCTTTTTGCGAGATATAAGACAAGACTGAGTTTTAGAAAGATTGAAATCAACTATTGTCTTTGCCCCAGTGGAGATCAGCATTTAAGGAATTGCCAGCAGATATTTGAGAAGTCGAAGCTGATTGAGCAGGGCAAGGTTTCTCAAACTGGAATGTAATGTGCTATCATCGGCAAAACTATGGATAGGATTTCCGGTCAATGGAAGAAGGTAATTAATATACAAGAGGAAAAGAACTGAACCTTGGGGAACACCAGCAATTAGTGGAGAAGTTAGAAGACAGAGAGCCATCTACCATCACCCTCAGTGAGCAATCAGAGAGAAAAAAGGGGTAACCAATTACAAAAGACAGTTGGCAAACCATAAGATGGAAGCTTGTTTAGAATTATGAAACCTTTATGCCAAACACGAAAGCCTTTGAGATGTCAACTTTTCCATTGAATTTGTCCATAAATGGATAACATAAGCCAGAATATCACCAGTGGATCAACAATGACAGAATCCATACTGGCAATCGTTGATCAGACTCTTAAACTACCTGGTTAACTGATTTAACCAGGTAGTATAACTGATTAACTGATTTAATTGAAAGAGTAGAAGTAATTGCAATGGGATGATAAATGGATGGGAGGGATTTGTCACACCTTTTTAGGAACTGGCTGGATAAGAGCAAATTTCCAAGCAGAAGGTTTGTTTGTTTGTTATTTGGTTTTTAGGAGCATTAGCAACTAAAGCCATATTGCTCCGGGATATGTGGTGGTCATTCCCTGACCTTTCCGCATCCTCCGTATTTGGTGGTGACGGCCTCGAACCCCAGTCTAATCAAGAAGCGTGTGCTACGCACTGCTGCTCCTTCCCACCTGGCTACGGAGGCGCCCCAAGCAGAAGGAAAAACACCTTTGGAATAAGAAAGTGAAAAAAAGTAGGCAAAGAACAGGAGTAAGTTCAGGAGCACAGTTGTTGAGAACAAGTGGAGAAATACCATCAGGACCTGGAGCATTCTGAGCTTCAAGTTTCGTAAAAATACTTCTGACATCCTTTTGACGGAAGACCACAGGAGGCATTGAATGGAGCGTGTTGGGAATGGTGGGAGGTATTTTATCAAGACCATTAATACATGAGTTGGAAGAAAAATTGGATGCTAACAGGTCAGCTTTATCCTTGGCTGAAGTGAACAGAACTATCTGGTTTTGACAGAGGTGGGCAAAATTTGGGGGCCAATAGCTTTGGCAAGAGACCAGAATGCTCAGCTACCATTAGGGCAAGAAGCAAGTTTTCTACTCTTAGTCTGTTCAAAATCTAGTTTGAACTGATTAATAACTGCTTTACAATTGTTGCTAGCCTTGGTGTAGATAGAAAATGAAACCGAAGAATTGGAAACAAGCCAATTATGATATGTAACATTCTTCTCTTGAACAGCCTTAGCACATTTTTTGGAAAACCAAGGTTTAAATAAAGGACAAAATTTTAAAGTGGAATGTGGAATAAAGGATTCCATTCCTACAAGAATAATTTCACTGATATGAACTGAGCAAACACTTGACATCAGAAGTTTTGAAACAGTAATCTGACCAAGGGAAAGAAGAAAAGAAATCTCGCAGGTCATCCCATTTTGCTTTCTTGTAATGCCAAACAACACGAGGTTGGGAATAGCCATGAGATAAAGGCTCCACTGGAGAAGAGAATCACCAAGTTGTGATCTGAGGTGCCTAAAGGACCGCTCACTTCGACCGTGTACATAGAAGGGTTGTTTGTGAGAAAAAGATCAAGCATGTTGGCTGTATGCTTAGGATTGTCTGGTATTCTGGTAGGTAAATGAACAATCTGTGCGAGGTCGTTAGTAATTGCAAAAGCCTCAGCATCTCGACCGGCTGGGTCGATGTGACTAGAAAACGGAAGCCAGCTGGAGTTGTGAACATTAAAATCACCAAGGAAAATTACTTCACTGTTAGGAAAGTTGGACTGGAGAAAGTCAAGTTGTAAAGAGAAGTAGTCAAAAAACTCCAAGTGATTAGTGGAGTTGGGAGAACGGTGAAGACAACAGATGAATTTGACAGAATGAGGTAGAGAGATTTTAAGCCAGAGAAGATGGAAAAGAGGAGATTCCAAATTACCAAGTCTCTGACAGGGAATATTGGAACATACATAAGCACAAGTTCAACCTATTTGGGCAACGGAGATGAGCAGCAGTTGAATCAACCGATAATAGAGATTCTGTCAGAAAAAGTACATGGAGTTTGGCAGACTGCAAGTGGAAATGGACATCGTTGTGATTATAACTGAGACCACATATATTTGTGAAATGAACTAGGAAGTGTTTGGGAGGTTTAGATCTTTTAGCAGATAAATTAGTTTGTTACTCTATTACTAGGAAAAGTGGGAGAGACATGCTGTATGAAGTAATGAAATTTTTGGCTATGGCATACACATGGTATAGAATATACCCAGATCCTTGACATAACGTTGCATTGACAATGCCCCCCTCATACACACTACTCAGACTCCCTCCAGTCACTATCTGGCAGAGTAGAGGTAGCAAGTTATACACTAGCTGATCCGGAAGCCTCCTAGTGAGTTACCAATAGGTTCGTACCGGCGTACTAACTCGGGCTGCCTGCAAACACCGTTTTAGAGCTGTACCCTCGAAATGTAAGGAAGACTGGATCTTGCCACGATGTCCATCATAACCTTAAAAGTCATCAGTCATACTGCATGATGGAAGAGATCTGGAAGGGTTGACTGGAACTTAGATCTGGAGACTAAACATGGGTTTTACCACTTTAAGTCTACAATAAGCAAAGTGGTGGTATTGCACTGGTTGATGAGAGTCATCTACCACAAATTCCTTTTAAAGCTCGTGGGTTAGCAGAGTGATAAACCACTACTAGTTTTAACTTTACGTCTCCACTGGCATTGGCGGTGATCAGAGTTAAGCGATATTTTGCAGCCTTAAATCCTGAGGCATGTTCTTCTGCCTTAGAAATGTAGGTCTTGAAGGCACATGTTTCCAATAGAGTCCTGTTTCATCAAAACTGAAAATATGATTCAATGTGTAGCAGCCTTCAATTATTTTCCATACCACAGGTGGAAATGCCTTTGCAGCTTTGCCTGACAGCTTAACATTGTGAAAAGAGTAGCGGTGTTTGAAGCCACTAAACCAGCTACTACTGGCATTAAAAGGAGCCACTTCTGCAGGATTTGGCAATTTCTTTTCGAGGTCTTCATAGTGGTTTCCCTCACTTTGAAAAAGCTTGCTCCCAATTTTTTTTGGTGTGGTCTTCAATCCATATGCTTGGCACCTTTCCATTTCTACTATCTCTTTAGGCCTTGTTCTAATTGCCTCTGCGGCACTTGAAGTTGTACCAGCTTTCATTTATTTGTGAAAATTTTCATAGCATTGTCTCTGATGATATACAATGTGAATTCATCTAAGCCTGTTCCTCTGGAGATATCACGTTCTCTCATTTCTTTCAAAACTTTTTATTATTTAAAGTTTCTCTTCTATAATTAATGCTTTCCTTTTGCATTCACTGCTTGGCTTCTTGGAACCAGGACACTTCACCATATGTGTGATGCTATATGAATACTCTTTATAAAGAAAAGTTAACAAATGCGAGAGGAACAGTCCAAGACACACACTTGTAGGATAACACATGTGGGTGAACTGAGGTAAGAGATACATGGGGTTTGTGTGTGTGCGTTTGTTGTACTGCTGTGCAGGTCACTATACGTTCAGCTTGGCGGCAGGTTTTGTTTTCACCTGGTGTTACTCACAGACGAAATTGTGCATGAGCCAACGGGAAAATTGCATTGTTCCCTAATATATCAGTCGCATCAGAGCAAATTTGCGTTTCTAAAATGCGTGTTACAGCAGAACCGACTATATTTATATTTTGCAAGGATTACCCATGCTGCTAACATATTCTTAATTTAAGTTACATCTGTAATTTACTTCCATTATTTTGGGCAACATGTGGTTGGTTATGTTTAAAACCTCCAATTCTTCTCATTAATTTCAATTCTCTCACACGCACATGGGGTTATTAATGCTATCATAGGAAGAAACTTGTTGATATGTGAAATTTGATCATAGAGAATTCCCTGTGCATACACTATCACCTGCTTTTCTTCCTTCTTTCCACTTGCATTTTAACATTTTCCAAAATGTAAAACATGTTAATAAGACTAAACTTGATAACAGAAAATAAAATTCCCAATTCCTAAAATTCTCATACTTCTTTAGCCTTTAGTTCCTATATGAATGGGTTTTTTTTGGAAGTTGGCGCATAGGCTTCTGTGGCCATAATGCACCTCCCAAGGTTTTTGCAGTACTTTGATCCCAAGCCCAAGGCGGGAATCGAACCCACGACCTTTGGGTTGCTAGGCAGGCACTTTACCCACCCGGCTAGCCCGGTCGGCATCAATGGGGTACTTATTTCCATCAATAAATGGTGGACTCCAATTAGAGTGGAACAGAAATATGAATTACCTCAAAATTCTTAAATACATTCACGAATTACAATAACGATATTTACCTTTTAAATGCAGCAACTGCAAAACATGAAAAACTCAAACTTAAGATTGAGCAGAATCAGATCTAACACACCTAACTAACGTAAATCCATTTATATTGTGGACATTCAAACATTATAAGCATAATATTCATCACAAAATCACTAATTACTTTCTTCCAATCATAGCTGTAAAAATTTATTTTTAATAGAGCCATGTGTGCAATTAAAATAAATATTTCCAAAGTGAAATATAAAGAAGGTCTTGAGCACAAGTTAACTGCATCAGAATTAAATTGGTGTTGTTATACCATTTTCTGAAGTGAATCGTGTATTTTCCCACAGATTCTTCAATTCAGCTTTAGTTATTAATTTCTCCGAACTTCTTTCAATGCTATGATTATTGCCTACCTGTGACCTTATACTACAAATATTATCTTTTAATAGTATTATAAAACAATGCTATTTTTGGCTATCAGCAAATCTGCAAGGTATTCCAGCTCATATTTTTGTTGATAGTACAAATCTTTATATATAAACCAAATACTAAATCATTACCACTGTTTCCGCATGATTCTTCCAGGCTACTGCACCATAAGTCAAAACAAAGATAAATACACATTCATATAAAAATTTCAATGTTCCACCTTTCTAAATCCCAATTTATTCTTGTCCCTCTTAACTTTACAGGAAATAACCTTCAACATTCACACTTAATATGCTCAAGGGAAGACATTTTCTCATCTAATACAACATTCAAAAACTCAAACTGTATTACAGTAGGAGCATCTAAAAGTTTTAATGAAGGGTGTCTATTCTGACTTAATATTCCTTTTAACATTATTATTGAAGTAAAACTTCTTTTGGCATGCCCCAAGCAGTTTTCACATGGGAGTTACTTCCACCTGTAGACTGACAAAAAAATCGCCATGAAATGATGTATGGCATATATAGCAGTGACGCATGATGCAATCAGTACCCCTATGGCGTGGCGACAGTGTAACTCACACAAGTGCCGTGCTTACATTTTCTATATCTCAACTTCTGGCAGTCTGATTTAAAAATCAAAATATTTCTTTCGCCATTCTCTACTGCATTCCATAAAACTTTCAATGGAAAAAAAATTTATAATTCAACATGCTGAAGACTAATAGTGAGCGTTGTAGGCGTATAGAACATGTATATGCGCAATGCAACCACTGAAACCATCCTTATTGAGTACAAAGGTGAGATCTGTAAAAACTTTGTAATAAACTTGGAAAACAACTGTAAAATATTAAACCACTGTAACACTGAAGAAATTTGTAATAAACTTGGAAAACAACTGTAAAATATTAAACCACTGTAACACTGAAATAATAAACATTTCAAAAGATTCTAAAGAAGTTTCACTTAACTTCTGCTATACGTACTCAGCACACACACACACAATTTTTTTTGATTTACTAGATAAAAATAGTTAATTTATGTAGACCTATACAACATTCCAGTTCTTTTAATAAACACTGGCTCATTCTTCTAGCTGTTTTTCCCCAAGTCAATAAAACAAAATACATTACTGAATTGCTAGAATATTTAACAGTTTCTTCAAATATGAACCTAACACAGAACTTGGAGGATATTTCTTTAGAGGATATTTTACAGAACTTTGAGGATATTTCTTTTGAACTTCCTCTTTTAAAACTTCATACTGAATTAACTTTAAATTATGCACAACTTTCCAAATAAATACTTTTCTAACAATCTGAAAGTTTTAGTTTATCTAAAGGATACAACTTGTACCTAGGAAGTCCTTGCTCTTTCCCTCTATAATACTAATGAGGTGTTCTGCTGCTGAAGTTATTTTTTCCAAATCAAAAATGTAGCCCTCTTTAAAATATTCAGCTAAAATATGCTTGGAGAGTTCATCAAGAAGTTCAAGTTCTTTCTCTGATAGTTGCTGCAAAACAGAATTAAGATTTAAGATTCTGCCAGAATAGTGAATTTTTAAAATTTAATTATTTTGATTTCTTTTTTTTTTATTTTAGAACTTATTCCATAAGGATTTCAGTCAAGTGAGAAACAATATAAGTAATGTATTTGCCAAATACTGATAACCAAGCAGTTATTCTGCTTTCATATGCTTCAATGGAGTGTGCTACCTACCTTACACACAACAGCTGGTTTTTAGCCAATCCTAATAGCTAAAGACAATTGCAAAAAACTGCATTTTTTTCAGAATTTTATAAAGTTGATGGAATTCTGTCACTTCTCACTTATTCAATTTAAAACAAGTGGCATACTGTTTTGGCATGTCAAGAAACTGAAACCTAATACGAGGCAAGTACCATTCAGAAAAGACAATTTGATGAAGTATACAGGCATTCATCAGTATGCCAATAATCAACTGGTTTTTGGTAAAATAATATTTTTTGCAAAAAAAAAAAAATACATGTCATCTGATTCTTAATTTGGATAATGGTATAAGTATACAATAACAAATAATAGAAAATTTTCTCATGAATAGGGAAATTAAATCCCCACCAACTTGTCACTGACATGAAAGATCTATTTTCAGTAATTAATCAGCTTCCTGATGGTAGAGCAGAGGGACTAGATAAAATTGATTTTATAAAAATTTATTTCTGAAGCTCAATCATAGTAAGTTAGTTTTTGAAATAATTGAGGTTTTTTTATTTTTTTTAATTTTATATATTAAATTGTTGTATATATATAGTTTGAATTCTTATAGTAATGTAGGGTTAGTTCATTATTGTAGTTAGACAGGTATCTGGAAAACTACAGCTTAATATTCAAATTAAAATGCATTAAACTTGATACAAGTGTTATAAGATGATACATTACGGTAGGATTAGCTATAACATCTAAAATGTTTCCTCACTTGTCTAACAAACAAAAGTAAAATTTAATTTACAGAATCATATGAAATTAATCATTACCACAGCTTTGTTGTTTCCAGCAATAAAGTCTTCTCGCAAATCTGCTTCTTTCATACATCTCACAATTTCTTGGAAAAGCAGGATTTCTCGCAACCTTTCAGTCTCTCTCTGCAACTTCTCTAAGTATTCTTTCTTGGCAGCCTTCTTCTGTTGTTTCATACACTAAAAATTTGTATTGATATAAAAATAAAGTGATTACAAGAACTAATTATACTGCTTTTGAAATAAATGGAGTGCAATAAGAAAATACAGCATAAAATTATAGGTGAACAGATTTTAGAGATGTATCCTGGAACAGTGTGAAAAGGAAGTGATTATACCCTCTGTCATGAAAGTTAAGCAAGTAGGAGCAGATAAAATTTCCTTAGCCAATGAAGTATAGACCAAAAACAATGGATGTACAAAGCTACAAACTGCTGACTTTCAAAAAGCTGGAGATTTTGCAATTTTGATCGAAAAACCCTAGATATTTTTAATTTTATTGATTAACATAACTATATATTTTTTAAAGTAAAAACCTTTTTTTAAAATAATTTTGTAACATAAGTGACAACAACCAGTGATTTTTGCATATATATAAGTTTTTAATGTGACTGAATATCAGCATATATCTCAATCTCACCCCATTAACAATTTATGTTCACTTTAATTCTAAATCATGCATTCATAGTATCAAATAACAAAGACACACACACGCAAAATATTCATAATATATATATAATCAAGCTGCCATTTTTACATTAATGGGATAAAAAATATGAATGCTTAAGTATTATTTATTTTTTTTTTTTGTTTTATACCCATTATGAAATATAATTTTCTGCAGTGGAAATAGCAAACAAAACTGTATTTCTTAATCTAAGCAGTTGGATAGATTGATTTTTTACACACAAAGATTGAGCATCCTATAACACAGCCATGTATTATTATTATTTCACTTTTTATTTTTTTTATTCCCCCCCCCCCCAGAACACTGCAAGTATAAAAAAACTGTAGAAGTCCTGTTATCTGAAAAATTTCTATTTCCTTTTTATTTTTTCCCCTAATTTTAACCAAAGAAATTGATTATAATATTTGTAAAAAACAAAACTAGCACATGAATCATAAAATCACAATTCCACATATATAAAGCATAATGCAAATGAACAACAGTAAATTTCATCCATGTCACTTCAGTAAAAGGTGCATTCAGATAGGGGAAATTTTTGTGCAACATATCGTATGCCACTAGTTGCTGGGAATGTCAAGCAACACTGGCATGGAATTGCACATGTTGCCCACTCCAAGTGGGAATATTTGTGCAACATTACAGGTAACACTATCATTTTGCATGTCAGTTTGGTTAATAGATGATATAATACACCTACATCTAAAACAGAGGTTGCTGCAATATTTGTTGGAGAGGACAGGAAATCAGCTGCAAATAGAGACACACTGAAGGATCTAGATGATTAAACTGTTTATGCCATCATCAGAAAGATGGCGTAGGTTACGCTGGGTACAACTAGTTAACAATGAACATCCTTAATCACCTCAAATCGATATTGAATCCACTTCTTAATATTCAAACTCGTTGGATACCTATAACTTTGTGATATGCAGTCAGGCATATAGCCCCAGGGGCTCACATCTGGTGAGTTTGGGCTTAACACCCAGGATCCTGTTCGTTCGTTCGTGTTCTTTCTCTCGGCCAGTGCAGCATAAGCCTCAGGCTTCCTTAGACTGTATGGCTAATAATAATAATAATTCACAAAAATATAAATGTATCATAACATGGGGCATATCAATCAAGTTTACTAAGTGTGGAACTGCAACATTCTTCAGCCAAGTTTGGGCCTCACATCCTAACTGATGACCACAGAGAGTTCTTGCATGTCACAATCTTCATCTATGTGCATGATTTGTCACCCATTGACAAATTGTGGGTGTACAGCTGTGACTGGAAAAACACATCCAAATATCTCAACGGAAGACTGTCTTCCCCAAGCCCAAAAAATATAGTAAATCTCAATCACATGTGAAGAGCATGCTTAATATATTTTGATTCACTGGGAATTGTTCATTATGAATTTGTTGCTCATGGTCAAACTCTGAACCAGAATACTATAAATAGTTCTATTGCAGCTGCATCATGCCGTTCAGAGAAAAACAGCAGGAAAAGCAGGCTTCGAGTAATTGGCACTTAAATCATGACAACACCCCACTACACTCATAGCATTTTTCATGAAGCATATCATCCCAGTGGTATCTCACCTGTCTTACTCACCAGATTTTTCTACCTGTGATTTTTTTTTTTTGTTTCCCAAGCTTGAAGCATCCTTAAAAGGTCACATGTTTGAAGTGATTAAGGAAATTATTCAGAATGAGGAACAAAAATGCATTAATATCAGCATATCGTATAAAGGAGACTACTCTGACAGAGAGCCATCAAAATAAACAGTAAATATTATCATTCCAGAAATATTAATTCAATCCCTGAACTTTTTTGATCACCTCATATACACTCCGTTAACATACTTAAATCATGCATATGTTAACTCTCCTATTTCAGGAATGGTCTGCAGTGTTCACTGGTGTAAGATATAGGTTACTAGGATCTATTTATTGCGCCTCCGTAGCCAGGTGGGAAGGAGCAGCAGTGCGTAGCACACGCTTCTTGATTAGACCGGAGTTCGAGCCCGTCACCACCAAATACAGAGAATGCGGAAAGGTCAGGGAATGACCACCGCATATCCCGGAGCAATATGGCCTTAGTTGCTAATGCTCCTAAAAACCAAACAAACAACAACAAACATCTATTTATAACAAAAACTCCTGCTGTTAATCTGTGAGAAAGTTTCTGAAATGCATTAAAGGAGTATTACTTTGAATTTCAACTGGAACATTCATATCTATCTAGCTTTGTCGTGCCTTGCAAAGATGATATCATACTGTGGTGACATTTTGCTAGTACTACCACTGGCATCAGTGCCACAGCTGGCCAATCCCTGAGATATATGCATCATTAGTCATTAAGATGCATGGAAAAACACAACTAAAGACCAATCACTATACGTATGGATGTTATATGTCACTTATCTACAGTACTGACTGAAACACATACACAGAAATTTTTCATATATGAGTACCTTTTTACTTTTTTAGTTAACCCTGCAGTGGTGGTGCTGTACCTGTGAAGTCCATCTCAACAATAACAAGGCTACATTAATTGTTGGCTGGCAATAAAAATCTGTGATTTTCTGTACCTTCTTAAATATAGATAAATTTTTACTGGATGTCTTGGAATTTTTTTTTTTTTTTTTTTTATGTGAAACATCCTTGAGGGCACCTCAACTGAGTAAATCTGATCAGCCACGAAAAATGCGACGTCATCTGCAGCTACCAACCGTGGCAAATTACAAATACTTGTATTGTTGCAATCATTCAAGTATGATTGCTACAATGCAAGTATTTGCAATCAAACATTGCAATAAAACGAGTGCTTGTAATCAAATATTTCTGATTGTTTCAATCATACTATTTATATTAGACCATATAAATTAGCCACAGTATGGCCAATTCACACCCGCTATTTTACCGAATTTGTCATGAAAATGTGAAACAGAAATGACACAAATTCAACTTCCCAAATGATGTTATTGCAGTCACTAATGTTGATTGGGTAGAGAAAGTAGCAGACTATTATATTAGCCAATAGCCTAATTATCCGAATGGGTAATTAGGCTTGGCTTGGATTTTGCTAACCTCTTCCAAACCAAGGATGTCTCGTGTGAAACCATCTACCACACGTGATCAGCACACGCACCATACAGAATATTTATTGCATTTGCTGCTGGCCATTTGTGCAATTTTCTATCTAGCTACAGAAATGTCTTGAAGGGCAACAAGATTGGTGGGAGGAACAAAGGGGTGCCGTAGCCCAGTGGTCAGGAGGGAGAATGCATAGCTAGCGTTCCTTGAGTGGACCAGGGTTCAAGCCCGTGACTACTAAATACGATAAATATTTGTATTGATGATTTATTGTAAACTCTACTGATTTGGTTGTCGTGCCGGAGTATAAACAGAAAATTTCCGAAGAAAGCGCGTAAGTTCTGCAAATTGCAGCATCTGGAGATTAGGCACCTGCATGGTGATCTGATTGAGGTGTATAAGGCTTTGAATGGTTTGAGCAGGCTCAATGCTGCTGTGATACTTCTGCTTGCTCAGATTAAGAACCTGAGGGGGCATAGATTCAAACTGAGGAAAGACAGTTGTAGAATAGATGTGCGGAAGTTTGCCTTTAGCCAGTGGGTAGTTGATTGCTGGAACAGACTTCAGCTGTTGTTGTGGAAATCGATAGCTTAAATAAATTTAAGGCTGAACTAGACAAACATTTGGAGTGACTGGATGGACCCGAAATGGGAAGGGGTTTTTTTTTTTGGCTGATGCTGTATATGCTTGCTTTCTTGCATCATATGCCTCAACTATACTGGTGTGCAAAATTTAAGGACCAGTCAGGTTTTCATCTGTAGCTTCTCACAGGAGTGGCCTGTAGATGGGAAAAGCATACCAGAGGAACCTCGTGAGGTACAGAAATGATGAAAGAAACAACACCGACACAACAACGGAAACAAAACGGCACAGAGGGACTTTATTCAAAAATGGCAACATAGCACTGGTTGCCATGATACAGATGCATCACTGCCAAAAATAGGACAAGGGGAAGAGGTGGTCCTCAGTAGGAGATATGGCCACCCCTAATGTCGATACAGGCTTTGCACTGCTTGTCCATACTTAGAACAATGTTGTTGATAATCTTGCCTGAACTGGCAAGATTATGGCCACCATTTTTTGGGATGCTGAGGGCATTTCATACATTCACTACTTGGAACACAAGCAGACAGTCACTGGGGACTCATATGCATCCCTACTGTACAACCTAAGGGATGTCAAACTTTCCAGAGGTGTGTTGCTTCTTCAGGACAACACACTAGCACAACACACTAGCACACAGGTCACATGCTGCTGCTGCTGCTGCTTTAAGAGGCTGTGACTTTATATAACTTAACCACCCACCTTACAGTGCGGATCTACACCCCAGTGACTATGTCCTCTTTCACCGCCTCAAGTAAAACGTACGTTGATGTTGCTTTGCTGATGATAATGAACTGAAGTCTGCGGTTTCTGCATTCTTTGATGAATGGAACAAAGAATTTTATTTGTCTTGTATTTCCTCATTGCGAACAAAATGGAATAAGTGTATTGAAGTTCAGGGGAGTTGCAATGAAAAATAAAAAAAGATTCTTGCCTCTATCTCATTTCCTTCATAGGTAGGTAGATAATTTATTGAATGTCCCTTGTAGCTTAAGTTAGATATTACTTTTTCTGCTCTCCTTTATTATTTAAGTATTTGACAAAACAGGCATTGCTTTTGATCTCTTCAATCACAGTGCATGAGTACACTTAGAGCATCATAGCATAAAAGCTTTTCCTAGTAATCCAAATAATAATCAAATTAGATAGACTGCCTTACAAAGTAAAGGGTTACAAAGCAAATGGAGTTTACTTTACTTTGTAAAGTAGACTATCTAATTTATAATTGTTTTCCAAATACAGTCTGTCCTCGTATAGTACGATAGTTGCGTTCCTAGAAATCCTCGTGCAATGCAAAATCGTGCAATATAAACAACAGGCCCTATGGGAAAAGTAGGGTTAGGTGCCGACCACCGAAGATTGAACACACATTTGGAACCAAAACATTACCAAACACAATAAATAATCGGGTAATTTTAATCGTTAAAAAATACTTACGTATTTTATAACGATTAAAATTCGTAATAAAAATAATATTATATTATAATAAAGTATTTTTAGTATTTTTTAATACTAAAAAAGTATTTTTTACGAATAAAATACGTATTTTATTCGTAAAAAATTTATTATATTAAATAAAATAGTCGTAATAAAATACTTACGTATTTTATAATACGTAAGTATAAATTATAATACGTAAGTCGTAATAAAATATTACTAATGCTTTTGCTTCTATCGTAAGCAAACTTGTTTTTTGTTTGATTTTCTATCCAAACAGATGACAGCCGTTCCATCTCTTACAATTCTTTGTGTCTTAATCTAATGGATTTTAATTACACTTTGAGTTGTTCCCGCTATGAAAGTTGTTTTTATTTTCTCTGCATTCTTTGTAATTCTCGGCGTTGCCTCATTTAGGTCTGTAGCACGTGCAATATCACACGGTCTTTCATTTCGCTCAAAGCATTTCACAATTTCATATTTTTTCTCTATCGACAGAAGCGGACTGGCCATAAGCCTTACGGGGGAAACCACGGTGGGCCGGAGGTCGGTGTGATTTTGGCCATAAACCGTAGTATGAGGCCACTATAAATTTTCCCGGGTAAGAATTTTTGACCCAGTCCGCCTCTGTTTATCGATATTGCTTCTTTTTTTTTTTCTCTCTGAATCTGCAGTGTCTTAGCCAGGACACTTCCTTTTCACACCTTTTAAGTATTTTACTAATTTTTAGGGAATAAAGCACAATTATAAAACGAGGAGGCACGCTTGATACACATAAACAAAGCTGCGTGCGTGTAGCAACTGAATAAATAACACCGTAAAGGCCGAGATACACTATTAATTAACACCTCGCATTTTACTAAAGCACATTTTTGGAGGTTACTACCATAAAACAATAAAAACAATTTCCAGCTGCGTTTCTACTAATGGAATCTGTTATAAACTGGTAGTAAACTCCATCTAATTGCATTTGCGATTATATCGATAGCTGGAATTGTGTTGGTTTTTACGTTATTATGGTGAAATGTGTTTTCCCTTCACTGATATAAAACACATAAATACATTTTCAGAATCTTCTTTATTCCTATCGTGTTGCGTTCCGTTGGGGTGATTCCGCGTTCGACTGCCATTTCTTGTAAACACAAAGGCGAATCGTGTATAAGTGAATTCGGTTCGTGTTATATAAGATAACGTTCCCCTATTTATAAATCGTGTATGATCGAATTCGTGTAATGCAAACACGTGTTATATGAGGACCGACTGTAGATTAAAACCTTCTAGAGAGGCCATTTATTTGAAAGTAGTGCAATACCAGTTCAACTTGTTGGACATGCAAAGTTTTTTCTGCTGTGGACATAAAGAATAGTAGGATGCACCATCTATGGTAAAGATCTGTCCCCGGTGTTTTGTAGACATCAACTGGACACCTGTAACAAGACTTACATGATTACTAAAAGATTTATTACTTTTTTACCCCCATTAATAATAGTGCAACCCAATTGTGCAAGCAAAGTTTTTACTGCTATGAGCACAAAGCATAGTAAAATGGACTGTCTATGGTAAAGAACTGCTCAAGGCACTTTATAGACATCATGAGTCTTGCAATATGTGTTTTTGAAAGATTCATTAATATTTCTTTTGTTAGGCAATATTTACTTGGGATAGAAATTGTCAACATTCAAGTTTTCTGCAATTACCAGCACACGAAATTTGAAATAAATTGGAAAATGAAAATAAATAATAGTTTATAAAACAATTTATACACACAATAAACAGAAATACATGAGCATGTTTAAAATTTCACGTGTTTAATGGTTTTTAAAACTGGAAAATGAAATCTAATGGGCTTCATCTTTATATTTCATGTCTAATAATGTGATTGCTTTTTTTTTACCCCAGCTGAATTAAATTGTTTTTTTGAAAATTAAAGTTGTAGAAAATACATCTTTTTCTAAATATTTAATTTTTTTTTTTTATTAGAAACTAATAAAAAATTACAATTATTTCAATCCATTAAGAAAAGATGAAATACTGGTAAACTCCAAGCAGAATTTAAAAAAACCCCATAAACTTTTTCCAGAAATTAAAAAGAAAGTTTACATCTGTAGTGCCACCATTTTAGTAGCTATTAGGGTTGTTGTTGTTGTTAGTATTTGGCTTAACGACACAAGGACTACTGAGGCCAAATTGTGTCTGCTCATAGTTTATTCAATCAAAATATACTGTTGTAGATGTTAAGTTCTTCTATGTTTGCATAATTTCTCAGGATACGAGTTAAATCATGTGAGACGTTCAGCCTAGAGAGCGGCTGAAAAGTGTTTGAACGTACAGTTGAATAAAGGGGGGCAATTAAACAGAAAATGCCTAACAGTAGGTTGACTGTCACAGGATGAACACTGGGGTGGATCTTCTCCCAGTAGCAGGAACAGATGGGTATGATGAGTGTGTCCAATTCTGACTACTTCCTATTGTCTATTTCGTCGAAAGCCTGAGAGCCACAGCTTTGGTTCTTGCTTTTTCTAGTAAAGTTTATTGTTGGTGTTAATTTTCCAGATCTGTGGCCAGTTGTAGTAACTTGCTTTGCGAATAACAGGCTTATAATTAGTGTAAGGAACCTGAGGATGTTTAGCTGCGAGGTCCGCACTTTCATTTCCCAGAATGGCAGAGATCCAGCAAAAACTGATTGGACACGCTGCAGGAAAATAGCTGTGAATGAATGTGTTTCAAGGTAGGATGAGAAATTCTTCCTTATGGCAGACACAGCACTGAGGGAGTAGGTGTAAATGATGGCAGGTGAGATAGAAAGTTCAATAATTTTACTAAGATGGCATATAATTCAGCTGTGAAAACGCAGCAGGCTAATGGTAGTGAGGAGAAGAAACCATAGGAGAAGGAAAAACTGCAGCAGCAACCAACTGTACTGGCTGTTTTTGATCCGTCAGTATAGATTTTACAGGCACGGGAGTTCAGAGTAGTCTGAGCTAAGTGCAACTGCCTGATATTAAAGGAAGGTATAGTATTCTTCCCCCACTCCAGAAAATGTGTATCATGCAAGGTAGAAACGAATGTTCGAGGTGGAACAGGTGCAGTGTGTCATGAAAAATATCGCTTAAATTGATATTCCAACTCTGAGAAACTCTTTAATCCTGAGTGAAGCTGTTGTTGTTATTTGGTTTTTAGGAGCATTAGTAACTAAGGCCATATTGCTCTGAGAATATGTGGTGGTCATTCCCTGACCTTTCCACATCCTCCGTATTTGGTGGTGACAGGCTCGAACCCCAGTCTAATCAAGAAGCGTGTGCTATGCACTGCTGCTCCTTCCCACCTGGCTACGGAGGCGCCCCTGAGTGAAGCAGGTCTGTTTTCATTTGGCTTGGTGTCATATAACAAATCCCACCGAGTATTATAAAGATACTCCCAACTGGGGTGCAATGGAAGACTCTGGTTCTCAGCAGCATAGTGGAGCAGTAATGATTTCCTACGAAGATGTAATGGAGGATATGTGCTTCGATATAAAGACTCTGGATTGGAGAAGTCTAAAAGCACCCAACACAGTCCTGAGAGCACTGTGCTGGATAACATTTAGACGCTGTAAAGTAGTGCTCCTTGCAGAGTCACAGACTATACAACAATAATCTAGCCGTGAATGGATTAAAGCTCTATAAAAATGCAGTAGAGTATATCAATCAGCACCCCATGACATAGCCGAGACTGATCACAGTATATTCAGATGCTTTAGACATGTATTTCTTAAATGAGAGATGTCAGCTTTGAAGTTCAGCTTGCTGTCTAATATCAGTCCAAGAAATTTAACGGTACTTACAAGCGGGATTGGAATATTGTTTATTTGTAGTTCCAGATCAGGATGGAGAGCTCGCTTCTTGCAAAAGTGAGTGACAGTGCATTTCTTTTCTGATAGTCGGTAGCCATTCCATGAAGTCCAGGATTGTATTTTGGTAATGGCAAGTTTGAGCTGTCATTCAATGGTATTCATACTTTGAGACTGACAGGAAATGGTAAGGTCATCTGCGTATATGTAAGTTTCAATAGTTTTTGGGATATCTTGTGTTATGCTGCTAACTCGGATTGAAAATAGTGTTGGACTAAGTATCGATCCCTGCAGGACTCCTTCCTGAATGTGAGATGCAGAGAGTACGTTTTTATATCAGATCTGAAAAGAACGCAACTGCAGAAAATTTTGAATTATTTTCGGCAAATGGCCCCTAAGTCCCAGATGGTAAAGGTCCATAATAATCCCATGTAGTGTCAAATGCCCTTTCAAGATCTAGGTTGACCATCACTAGATGTTTCATGACAAAGGCATTGCGAATATGAGATTCGGCTTTGATAAGCACGTCCAGCGTTGATCTATTCTTCCGAAAGCTGTACTGATGATCTGGAAGGAGATTCCGTGACTCCAGGATGTAAATGAACCTAGTATGAATCATCCTTTTGAAAATTTTGCCCATGCAGCTCATAAGAGATATTAGTCTGTAATTTTCAACACAGGAATGATCTTTTCCTGGTTTTGGTAAGGCAATAATGAAAGAATGATGCCAGGAAAAAGGATAGGCATTTTCAGAGAATATTCGGTTATAAAAGATTAACACGGTACCCAAATCCTCTACAAGTAAATGCTTCAGCATAACGTAATGAACTCCATCTGGGCCTGTAGCACTATTTGAAGATCTGTTTAACGATTCATGAAGTTCTATGAGTGTAGAAGGCTGGTTGTACAGGAACGAGCGGAAAGTGAAAAAGTTGATTTTATGTCATTCTGCATGAGCTTTGATGTTCTGAAAAGAGGATGCATAGGATGCAGAAGCAGAGATTGTGGCAAATGATTCTGCAAGTGCATTAGCAACTTCTTCAGTGTATATAGGTCTTTCCCTTTCCAATGCAGTATTGGAGATGGCAGATGAGCGAATTTTCCATTTAGTGCCCGTATTCTTTTCCAGATGACGTGTGTTTCGGTGTCTTTTGTGATTGTCGAGGCAAAAACAATCCACGAGTCTCGTTTCGCTTTCCTAATTCGCCTTGCTTTTGCTTTAAGCCTTTTATAAGCAGTAAGGTTATTAGTGGTGGGATTCTTATGGAAATTATTCCAAGCTTGGTTTTTTTCCTGTTTGGCAATGAAGCAATATACATTCCACCAGTGATTTTGGTGATTGCAATATGTCTTGGATTTCAGAATGTAGGTATTAGCGGCAGTCAGAATCTGATTGGTAATGTAAGTATTTACATCATCAATAGATTCCTTTTGAACATAAAGTCTGTCTAGAAATATTTGAGCAGAATAGCCATTTTGCCTTTTTGCCTTTTTAAACTTCCAAGTGGATCTTTGACTAGGATTTGAAGTTACCACTGTTTGTAAGGAGCAAATAATCGGAAAGTGATCACTGTTAAAAGGATCTGTTAATACAGACCAAGTCATGGTTGGAAAGATGGATGGTGAGCAGACTGACAAGTTAATTTCAGAAGTAGATCCTGTAGGTAGGTGGATGTAGGTAGAAGATGCAGAATTTAATAAATTCAGATCATTATTATTTATAAATTCCTCAATCAACTTGTCTCTTCTGTCCATTGTAGCTGATCCCCACAATGGATATGTCCATTAAAGTCACTGAAAAGACAAGTTGGGAGTTGTGTAATGAGGTTGTCAAGTTCTGAAAGGGCAAGTAGTAGAGATGGTGGAATATAAATTGAAACAATGGTAACTGAAACACCAACTGCAATCCAAGCTGCCACAGCTTCTAGGGTGGTTCTTAATTGAATCAGTCTGGATGGTATGTTACAATTTACAAGAATGGCTACTCCTCCACGGGCAGGAAACTCGGGGCTCCTATCTCATCTGTATATCATATAATTTGAAAATTTTGGTGAAAATTCAGTTGGGATACTAATTGGGGTGTTGGTGGCATTGCTGGTTTTAGTTTTAGGATTATCTTTTCCAGTGGTTGATAAAGTTGTTTTTACTCAATTAGATAGCAAGACGTTGGGTGGCATCGACACATCTGTTTGAATTGCAGTTGTATGAAAACTTTGGGTGCAAGAAGCATAAGATGGACTAGGCATGGTTAACATTATTTGTCTGCTTGCCTCATGATATGTGACTTTATGTTCTACTTTGCACAATTCACACGTTTTCCACAATTAGCATTAGCATTAGTAGAGGCATTTGATGCAAGAAAGCAAGCTTATGCAGCATCAGCCAAAAAAAAAAAAAAAAAGTAAAATAAATAAATAATCACTTCCACTTCACCCCTCTGTTCATTCGAAATACCTGTCCAGCTGAGCCCTAAACTTATTTAGGCTATCAATTTCCACTACAAGGGATGGAAGTCTGTTCCACCAACCAACCACCCACTGGCTAAAGGCAAATTTCCGCCCATCTATCCTACATCTGTCTTTCCTTAATTTGAATTTATGCCCTCTCAGGTGATTATTCTGAGCAAGAGAAAGAATCCCATCAGCATTGAGCGTGCTCAACCCATTCAAGGCTTTGTACACCTCTATCAGATCACTTCGCTGGTGCCTAGTCTCCAGACACTAATTTGCAAAACTTAAGCCTTTCTTCGTAAGAGCACCCCTTTGTTCCATTCACTAATCTTGTTGCCCTTCTCTGTACTCGTTCCAGCAGCTCTACATCTTCTTGAACAATTTCTACATTTTCTACAATTTCTACAATTTCTCCTCCACTTTACTCTCAGTTATTACAAGATTCTCTAGCTTACTGCCATAGTTGAATACACCTCTGGCATTCCCCTTGCTGAATAACCCTTGCCGAATAACTCCTCACGTGTGAATATCGATGCAAAATATTCATTTAGTTTGTTAGCTACCTGAGCAGGATCATCAACAGCTGACCCATCAAGTGGACCAATCTGATTCATCCCCTTCCTTCTAGAGTTTACATAAGTAAAGAACTCATTGCTGTTTTTCTTCACATCCCTTGCCAAGGATTTCTCGTAATCTGCCTTCACCTGCCTACCCTCCTTTGTAACTTGGTTACAGATCAACTTGTATCTATCATAGGCTTCTGTGTCACGTGTTAATTTGTATGTATCCCATGCATTTTTCTTCTCTGCCATATGCCTCATTAGTTCATCTGACATCCATTTAGGCCTAAACCTTGAACAATATTTAACATGGTTTAGAAAAGGCAGGGTGACTACCTTTGAAGTTGGGGCAATTGGGAACTGCTGCTGGACAATCTGCTTGTGTATGATCTTTTGATCCACAAATAGGACAGATGGCGTCACCTCTGCATGCCTGCTGTGAATGGCCATATTTTTGGCATTTAAAACAGCGAAGAGGATTCGGGATGTATGGGTGAACTCAGCAGTTTAAATATTCAGCTTTTCCTGAGAATGGCAAATCAGGAGTGCTAAAAGTTAAAATGATGGAACGAGTTGGAATGAGATTTCCATCTTTTTTTGTCATAATTCTTTTAGCAGTGATTACCTTTTGATGGCTAAGTTCTTGAACTAATTCCTCCTCAGACACTGTTGTTGTTGTTATTCGGTTTTTAGGAGCATTAGCAACTAAGGCCATACTGCTCCGGGAAATGCGGTGGTCATTCCCTGACCTTTCCGCATCCTCCGTATTTGGTGGTCACGGGCTTGAACCCCGGTCTAATCAAGAAGCGTGTGCTACGCACTGCTGCTCCTTCCCACCTGGCTACGGAGGCGCCCTCAGACACTGTAATTAAGTCTATTTCTGTGACGAAATAGATGAATTTTGATGAATTTAAGGTATTGTGAGGTGTAGTAGTGGTCTTTAATAGCCACTCAATGTTTGGATGTTGCTGTTTCAACCAGGAGATCTCCTGATTGTAGTTGTTCACCATTTTTGGTGATCCTGCAATAGATTCTAGGTGTCTTTGAATCATAAATGATGATAACTTACCCACGGGCTGGATGGACAGAGAGTGCATTACCAGAAAATTAGGGGATGTCTGGGCACTGTGCTTCTGTTCGAAGCCTTTTTGGTGGACTAGTGTTTTCATGACAGGATTCTTGTCTTGAGCTTGAAGGCTCTAAGGGTGGAAAATTTGTTAGAAACCACGATAGCTCCTTTTGGCCTTGGGGGTTTATCTTTACTGCCCAGGTTACCGGCCACGCCATGGGGAGGCAGGAGCAGTGCCACTAGGTGACCAAGCAGCTGAGTTAGTAAGTTAGTACTAATAGAAAAAAACAAAGACGGGTTTCCTTTCTGGGCTTTTGCCTACTTCTTGTAGTGTGTGAGAGAGCTACTAAGCTATAGAAATCAAGAAAATGGGTGTTTGAAACTAAAAATAGAAACTGTTCACTTAAATGCTCTCAGTAGAAAATGCTTTGAGAAATGCACTAGAATCGCTTGGTCATGGAACGCTTAGCACCCAGGGCTGTAACAATTAGGGGTGCCACCACTAAAAGGTTAATAAAAGCTACACATTTTCATGTGCTGCTTTCTACAGTACGATATGTGGTCCTCTAGTTCAATAACCAAGATTGTTTGCAGCTGCCCTTTCAAATTTAAACTTATTAACAATATTCTTGCACCAATAATAGCTCATTGTTATTAATGTTCATTAGTGTGTTTTTTTCCATTTCATTGGATAAAAAACAATTATAAAATGCAAACAAAAAACATATCAACTTACTTCTTGGACTGTAGCAGCAACAGATTTCTGGAGTTCTTTAGAAAACTCCAACACTACCACAACCTCATCATATTTTTTAATGGCATTCTGGTAATAAAAATAATAAACAGAATTAAAAAATTTAAAACTTAAAGTAATTTTTAAAAAATACAAAGCTAAGATAACTGATCTTTCATATGAATAATGAATTTTAATTCATTATTTATATGAAAATAAGTGACTGTCCAAGAGTGGAGGAACTGAGACTCATATGCCATAATTTGCCCAATGGGTTATTTTTAATAATAACTAAGAAAATTGAACCCATCAGTGGGAGACTTTTCACCACGAATTTAAATGCTAATTTTTTCTCCTGGTCAATCGTGCCTGGTCAATCTAAATGTCAAGCATAATGCTTGTAAAAAAAATAGTTTATTATTTTGATAAACTAAACAGTTGTAGCAGTTGACTTTCAACATTCAGATGAAAAATTTTAGAATTTTATAATGTCATAGTGAATGGAATGTTTTCATCAAACTGATGTTTCTGAATGAAAATACCATAAGGACTTGAAAAATAAAATGATATTCATGTGAGTAGTGGTTTTAAAAAAATAACTCAAAAAGTTGCTACTATAGCATGTGGTTTACCGCATGATATACGGTCTACTAGACACTACAGTGTGAGAATACACTACAGCCTGCGGTCTACCGGACTCTATAGGATGCTAAAAATCTTCTTCAATTTGAATGGGGTTAAGCTGTGTGCATTTAGATAAATAGTGACTCCACACAGTTCTCTACACATGTTATACCAGTCAGTTATAGTACTGTAAGACTTTCCTGTTAGAGTAACTGCTGTGTCCATTGATGCACAAACTCAGATTGTAGTGTAATTTGTTGTTCATGTCCATATAATGGAAGAATGCATTGCCTTTCTGGACAGAATGTGAAGTTTGACGCCCTTTACACAGAAAACAAAGTATATGTGTATATTCTCCACTCTGTCATGTTTTATTTTTTCTTGCATGACACTACCACATCAATGATGCTACCACTATGTCTTGGGGGTACATCCAGAAGATGGATGCAACCGTAGAAATGCAACCGCAGCGTCTTCTGTCAAGATGACACTTCTGTAGAAATCTTTCAACAGCATTACCCTTGGCAATGCTTTCAACAGCATTGCCGAGGGTAAAATTTTTAGACTTCTATTCTGGAAATTCAGAAGGATTCTAATGCATGAGGTAAGGTGGTTGACACAGAGCTTAACCCCATTCAAATTGACGAAGCAAGATTTGCTAGTCGACAGAAATATAATTGTGGGAAAATGCTAATGGCGCCCAAACTCCTCTCTCTCCGAAGGCAGTAATGCAGTTGTACAAAACAACAGAAGCTAAGGACCAAGAATTCATGGGGCCTTGGATTTTTGGTTTCAAGCAAGGCTCTGATTGTCGGTATTTTAATGTGCAATGACATGACAGAAGCACTTTGATCCCCATCATTGAATGGGAATGTGAAACTGGTTCAGTGATTCATTCTGATGAATAGCCTGCATATAGCAGTCTAAATGCCATGGGATACCGCCATCTAGAAAATTATGTGGATCCAGTGACAGGAGCAAACATGAAAGCGATTAAACAGCCATGGCGGGATTTCAAAACACATATTCTAAAGAAAATTAGCTGTTAACAATAAGCTTTTTCAATCTCACCTTGATCACTTTTGCTGGAAAGTGCTTGTTCAGAGATAGTCAACTATTTGTTGACTATCTCTAAACAAGTTCCCACACAAAACGTGTCCCTCAGCAGCTGTTTCAAAAGCTATAAAATTTATAGCTTTTGAAACTCCATTGCATTACTACATATATTATTTTGGTACAGGAGGTTGATAAATTTTATTGAACAAAATCTTAATGTGAAACACATATTCTAAAGAAAATTAGCTGTTAACAATAAGCTTTTTCAATCTCACCTTGATCACTTTTGCTGGAAAGTGCTTGTTCAGAGATAGTCAACTATTTGTTGACTATCTCTAAACAAGTTCCCACACAAAACGTGTTCCTCAGCAGCTGTTTCAAAAGCTATAAAATTTATAGCTTTTGAAACTCCATTGCATTACTACATATATTATTTTGGTACAGGAGGTTGATAAATTTTATTGAACAAAATCTTAATGTAAATTATTGAATGATAATCCCTTTAGCTCTTAATTCGTGTTTCCAACAGCACAAATTCTCAAACTGCCTAAAGGCCAGAGGTGCGAATGTATTGGCAGTAAATAGCAAGTCTGTTGCGCACGTTTTATCCTTCTTCTTCTTCGTAATTGGTTGCTTTCGTGAACTTGGATGTGTTTTCGTTCTTCTGCTGCTTTATACTTTTTATATTGCTCGTTTCATGTTATTAGCATTAGTTGAGGCATATGATGCAAGAAACCAAGCTTATAGAGAATCAGTGCAAAAAAAAAAAAAAAAAAATTCAAATTTCAACCATCCAGTCACTCAAAATGTTTGTCTAGTTCGGCCTTAAATTTATTTAAGCTATCAACTTCCACCACAACAGATAAAAGTCTGTTCCAGCAATCAACTACCCGCTGGCTAAAGGCAAACTTCCACACATCTATTCTACAACTGTCTTTCCTAAATTTGAATCCATGCTCTCCTCAGGTTTTTATTCTCAGCAAGTGGAAGTATTCCATCAGCAATGATGCCTATTCAAGCCATTCAAGGCCTTGTGCACCTCAATCAGATCGCCTTGCTGGTGCATAGTCTTCAAAGGCTGCAACTGACAGAATTTAAGCTTCTCTTGGTAAGAGAACTCCTTTGTTCCTCTCACCAGTCTTGTTGCCCTTCTCTGTACTCTTTCTACCAACTCTACATCCTTCTTAAAATGAGGCCTCTAGACCTGTACGCATTACTCACTATGCGAGTACTGCTTTATACAAAAGGTATAATCACCTTGTCTCTGCTAGCAAAATTCCTATATATCGTTGACAAAACTCCATGATCTGCTCTGTCAGCACTGCTCAGAGAACTTCAATATCCGACTGCACAATTACCCCCATGTCTTTTTTCATTCTCCATTTCCCTGAGTGTAGTACCACACAGTTAGTACGTTTCTCTTGGGTTACTGCTATCCATATGCATCTTCAAATAGGCCTCTGGTGTTGGGAATATTCATACTCGTATTATACCGTCATACACCAACAGTATTAAAATTATAATTTTGTACTGTTTAAAATATTGAAAGGACTAGATAAAACAAAGTTTAATTGAATAAATAAACGATTACTATGCATAAAATAAAATATATTAAACTGCAAGATACTATTTACAATAAAATAATGAAATTAAAATACTAGATGATAAAAGCACTAAAAATATATACCATAGCTTTCAAAAGGCATCTGCCTCCTTTTTCAACATCAGCAGGCTTAAATATTAGCAGGTTCACAGCTCTCAGTACGTGGTTCCACAGGAGCATGGGCAGTATTCTCCTCATGTGTACTGGAACCGGAAATGGCTCGGGAGCATACAAGGCGGAACCCTTCATCACATCCAAGGATCACCGCCACAAAGAGGGGATTAATACATATTCCGCTGTCTCTATTAATAGTACTGTTCCCGGAGGAACAGATCCGCAAGCTCTCGAGCCACTTGCAGTCCCAAAATCTATGCACCCTGTCGATGATACAGCTCCGTCTGGGGAGATTTGATGGTGCTCCTCCCAGAAATGTTCTGCCACAGCAGGCTTTCCGTAATCAGCGGTCCTTATTGCATTCATGTGTTCCCCCACACGATCTTTGAACCAACACTTCGTCTCACCAACATAACATTCCCCACAATCCGGGCATTTAATCTCATACACGACCCCACTTGTAAATTCTCTTGGTATGGGGTCTTTTACCTGTGACACAACTGTGTGCAGCCTCCGCCCTGGAAGCTGCACACAGTGTGTCTGACATCCTCGTAATACGCGAGCTACGCATCCTATGAATGCAACAAGTACCGCTGATTATAAAAAGTCTGCTGTGGCAGAACATTTTTGGGAGGGGCACCATCAAATCTCCCCAGACGGAGCTGTTATCGTCGACAGTGCACATAGATTTTGGGACCGCAAGTGGCTTGAGAGCTTGCGGATCTGTTAGTACCGCGAACAGTACTATTAATAGAGACGGGAATACATATTCATCCCCTCTTTGTGGCGGTGATCCTTGGATGTGATGAAGGGTTCCGCCTTGTATGCTCCCGAGCCATTTCCGGTTCCAGTACACATGAGGAGAATACTGCCCATGCTCCTGTGGAACCACATGCTGAGAGCTGTGAGCCTGCTGACATTTAAAGATGTGCTGTACGATAAAACCTTACTGTTGAAAAAGGAGGCGGATGCCTTTGAAAGCTACGGTATATATTTTTAGCGCTTTTATCATCTAGTATTTTAATTTCATTATTTTATTTTATTGTAAATAGTATCTTGCAGTTTAATATTATATTTTGTTTTTTTCTAGTCATTTCAATATTTTAAACGGTACAAAATTATAATTTTAATACGGTTGGTGTATGACTATTCGCAACCCCAGAGGCCTACTTGAAGATTTAGTTAGGAGTTATGCCTGTTCTGTGTTGCAGTGCATCAGGCAATTTCAGAAGTACAGTGTAGGAGAAGCCAAGCAGGGACAGCATTTGAGGTTTGCACATTGTTGCAAAGTATATGGACTTACACCCCATGGATTTCGTGTCAAGTTGCAATTTGAAGACGATTGTCTGTTAAGTGCTGCCAGGTGGTACTAAAAGAAGATTTTAAACATTTGGATTGAAAAACTACATAAGAGTTTGAATTACATTAGGAGATGCAAAGGTATGATTTTGAGAAGTTAAGTGATAGTGTGACCCCGGTGCATTTCCTGCTCATTATGAGAGTAGTATCGAATAAAGCATCCCATGTTTCTGATATTTATAGGCAAAGGCAAATGAGTAAGTTCAATAGATTAATGGAGGAGGCCGTGGCCGAACGCAACATTAGAAGTGATAATGGTACTACTAATTTTATATGTAATCTGAGCAGTAAACAATTAACCAAGGCACAAGAAGATGTGTTAAATTTAGAAACAAAGTTTGCTGTGATTCCTCCCAATCCGCCCATTGCAGAAGTGGCCATGGGTATTGAAAGAACGGTCAGTACACTACCTGTGGTCATGGCTAACGAAATCCATGCAAGAACCTCAGCCATTTTGAGCCAGGCTAGGACAGCTCTCTCCAATCTCAGTATTAGTCAGAAGAAAGCTCTTAAAGAGCTTAGACAGGATGATAGTATCGTGGTCTTGCCCGCAGACAAAGGTAGATCAACGGTGATCCTCGATAAGGAGGAGTATTATAGTAAAGCCTTAAATCTCTTGAATGATAGAACAACATACACGGTCACTCGTAGGAATCCACCTGTGGGTTTGGAACAGCAGGTTAATAAGATTCTTCAAGTTTGGCTGAAGACCGGAAAGATTTCCAAGGATTTATATTGGACATTGCATGCAACAGGATGGCAATTACTTAGATTTTACGGCCTTCCAAAAACACACAAAGCGGGTGTTCCGCTTAGGTCGATTGTGTCATTCACAGGTAGTCCTACGCATGCTTTGTCCAGGTTTCTAGCCGGACTGATTTCAGAAGTACAGTGTTTCACCTAATTTTAACAGTCCCCCGTTCCGAGCTTAACATCAGAGACAGTGGAAATCGTGCGATTCATAAAGGATCAGGCTCTAAAGGAGGGCGAGAACATGGTATCATTTGACGTGATATCCCTATTTACGTGTATTCCCATTGACCATGGGGTGCGATGTGCATGCATGGCATTAAGAGAGAGATAGTACTTGAAGTAATAGGACCCAGTTAAGTGTAGAAGATATTTGTAGTGGGGTGGAGCTATGTCTTTCAAGCACCACCATGGTGTTTCAAAATACTATGTACAAACAGGTTCATGGGGCAGCAATGGGTTTCCCTATTAGTGCTATTATAGCGAATTTAGCTATGGAGGAGCTTGAAGCCAGAATTTTCGATGAATTCGCTCTCACCATGCGTGCATGGAAAAGATATGTTGACGATACGTTCACTATTATTCAGAGGGGGAGAGAGGACGAGGTACTTAGTTTTCTTAACAGCTTCTCCCCGTTTATTCAGTTCACCTCGGAGATGGAAGTGGAGGGTACCCTCCCTTTCCTTGATGTGTTGGTTCATAGGGAAGGCCCTAGGTTAAAGACCAGCATATATAGAATTTTTTTTTTTTTTGTTTTTGGTAGTTGTTGGCGCATCGGCTTCTGTGGCCATATTGCACCTCCCAAGGTTTTTGCAGTACTTTGATCCAAGCCCGAGGCGGGAATCGAACCCGCGACCTTTGGGTTGCCGGGCAGGTACTTTACCCACTCGGCTAGCCCGGTCGGCCCCAGCATATATAGAAAACCCATGTGATGGGGTCAATATACGCATTATAATATGGCTCAAACCAACCATCACAAAAATAGTGTGATTAGGGCATTACTGGATAGGGCTGCGTCCCACTGCTGTACCCCCGAGGATAGAAATGAAGTTAAACGGGTCACGGCAGCTCTCAGGAAATGCAGCTACCCCCAGAGGATCATAAACAAACACCTGACTAATGGAACACGGACGAAGTGAACCATTCACACCAGTTGCCACCACATACATTCCCTACTATCCAAGTGCAATGGAGCGAATAGCTCACGTAGTCAGACATGCTGTGTGCAGCTTCCAGGGCGGAGGCTGCACACAGTTGTGTCACAGGTAAAAGACCCCATACCAAGAGAATTTACAAGTGGGGTCGTGTATGAGATTAAATGCCCGGATTGTGGGGAATGTTATGTTGGTGAGACGAAGTGTTGGTTCAAAGATCGTGTGGGGGAACACATGAATGCAATAAGGACCGCTGATTACGGAAAGCCTGCTGTGGCAGAACATTTCTGGGAGGAGCACCATCAAATCTCCCCAGACGGAGCTGTTATTGTCGACAGGGCGCATAGATTTTGGAAGCGCAAGTGGCTTGAGAGCTTGTGGATCTGTTCCTCCGGGAACAGTACTATTAATAAAGACAGGGGAATACGTATTCATCCCCTCTTTGAGGCGGTGATTCTTGGATGTGATGAACGGTTCCGCCTGGCACGCTCCCGAGCCATTTCCGGTTCAGTACACATGAGGAGAATACTGCCCATGCTCCTGTGGAACCATGTGCTGAAAACCGTGAGCCTACTGATATTTAAGGACGTGCTGTATGATAAAACCCTACTGTTGAAAAAGGAGGCGGATGCCTTTGAAAGCTATGGTATATATTTTTAGCGCTTTTATCATCTAGTATTTTAATTTCATTATTTTATTGTAACTAGTAACTTGCAGTTTAATATTATATTTTATGCATAGTAATCGTTTATTTATTCGATTAAACTTTATTTGTTTTATCTAGTCATTTCAATATTTTAAACAGTATAAAATTATAATTTTAATATGGTTGATGTATGATGGCATAATGAGTATCATATGCAATACTCTGCATGTTTCAATATTAAACTTCAGTTGCCACTTCACAACCCATCTAACTAACTTTTCTAGATCCTGTTGCAGTCGTATACTGTCTTTACTATCATTAACAACCCTGCCAACCTTTGTATCATCTGCAAACTTGGACGTTAAGCCTGATATACCTTCACTGATATCATTAAAAAATACACAGAACAATGGGCCCAGCACCGAACAATGGGGGCACTAATAACATTAGTCCACGTTGAGCAGTGTCCATTTAATACCACTCTTTGTCGTCTCCCACTTAACCATCCCTTTATCCATTGCAGAAACTTGCCCTTAATGCCATACCGCTCCAATTTGTAAAGCAGTCTTCCAGTTGCAACAATATCAAAATTATTTTTTGGATCCAGTTCCTTTGTGACCACATCGTAGTATCCAATCAGATTGGTCAGACAAGACTTCCCCTTAACAAACCCATGCTGTGTCTGAACTATTACTGCAGTCTTGTCTAGGTAATCCTGCATCACTTCTTTAACCAGTGACTCCATTATTTTCCTCAGAACAGAGGTTAAACTAACAGGTCTATAATTATTTGTATCACCCTTTGAACCTCTTTTGTGAATTGGGAATATATTTGCACATCTCCAGTCCATGGGGGCCTCTCCTGAATCTAAGGATTCTCTCATAATTATGGTTAAGGATTTGCTTACTTCCCTTGCTGCATCCTTCAATATAACTGGATAGATTCAGTCTGCCCCAGGTGCCTTTTTTTTTGTTTAACTTCAAGAATTTCTCCTCCACTATGCTCTCCTTTGTTTCAAAATCATTTAGCTTCCTGTTGGAGTTTAGTCAACTTCTGTCCTCCCCTTCCTTACAGAATTCCTCATGTGTGAATACAGATGCAAAATACTCATTCAGTTTGCCAGCTATTTGAGCAGAATCATCAACAGTCCAACCACCAACATCAAGTGGACCAATCTGATTCATCCCCTTCCTTCTAGAGTTTACATAAGTAAAGAAGTCTTTGTTTTTCTTTGCATCCTTTGCCAAAGATTTCTCATAATCAGCCTTCGCTTGCCTAACCTCCTTTGTGACTTTATTAAAGACTAGCTTATATCTGCCGTAGGCTTCTGTGTCACCTGCTAATTTATATGCATCCCATAAATTTTTCTTCTCTGCCACGAGCCTCATTAGTTCACCTGACATCAGTTTAGGACTAAATCTTGAACAGTATTTCTCAGTTGGTATGAAAAGCCTAGTAGCTTCCAAGATTAATTCCCTGCAGGCTTCCCATTTAGAATTCACTGTTTTTAACAGCATCAGTTGATTCCACTGCATAGAATTCAGAAACTGCCTGAGACCACTGTAGTCTCCTTTATGAAAACAAAAACCCTCCCCTTTACCCTTGATGGTAGTTACATCTTTAAGTAAATTTAAGTTAGTTACCCCAACACAGCCCATGTATATATTTGTTCCATGATGACTCCCAGCAGCTCTTGAAGTACCCAGCAACTTGGTCTCTAGGCTGCTGCTCGTTATAATAGAAGCAGTGCAAGAATCGCTTTCACCTTTGCCTGCAGCCACTGTTAATCTTTTAGTCTGTGAACCCCCAAACTAACAGTTTTCTGATCCACCTAACACTGCCTCAATAGCACCAGCAAATATTCTTGCACCCTTTCTATTTAAGTGTATCCCATCTCTGTAGAAGCAGTCTCTCCTGTTAGCAAGCACAGACCACATCAAAAAAAATCTACTCCACAAGCCTTGCACATCTCTCCAGGGCCGAACTGATTGATAAAGTTGTCATCATATACTTCCTCCTATCGTGTCTGGGCAGAATTGTAGACACTTTCAAATTCAACCCTAGCTCATGACTTTTTTTCAACATTGACCTATACTTGTTAAGTAAATCTGCAGATCTCTTACTCTTAAGATCATTAGTGCCAATGTGTACAACAATATCTGGCTAATCTGTGAGAGTTAAAATCTTTACAATGTCATCAACTTTTGTCCCTGGCAGACATACCCTAGTCCTGTTCCACCTATCCTTTTTGCATAATATAATCCCCATCTCCCTGACAATAGAGTCACCAACAATAACTAGTTCATTTGTGGGACCAGTGCATTCTGCCTTGGAGTTTGCTGCTGTGTTGCCTGATGCACAGGGGTGAGCTCTGACATTGAGTTAGGCAGCTGAGAGCTTGATGGGCCCTTCTTTTTAATTTCCTCAAGGGCATCCACCCTACATCTAAACTCTCATAAATGCCCATCAGAATGCCGAGTTGGCACCTAATTTCCTGTCTCTGCACCTAGCACACAGAAAAACATCCTCCTTAGCTAGATCATGCCCTGTTCTAGATAGGTCTGCAAACATTTCACAATGAACACATTTTTTTTTTGACTGTAAAGCACTGGAGAATCGCCCCTTTCAGTTCTACCCCGAGCCACAGCACTGTGGCTAATCTGTCAGAGTTGGTGTGCTGCTCTAGTCTAGGACATGATTCAAGTTAAGTACAATTTAATTGACAATGAAATTTAATAAGATTAATTTTACTGATTAACTGATAATACTATACTATACTAAGCTAACAGACTTTTAATACAGTGCTACGTATTTCGCTATCTTGTTTTACATGAAACCTTACACTGTCTAGTTCAGGATATATGTTGTATCGTATAACAATGGCGGCAAGTTACGAATGGTAAATCTATGAGCACAAGGTATTAACTTTCAAAATTGCTATCTAAATTCAAAATAAACCTAGGAGCTTGACTAGGACTATAAGCTACTTATAGAAAATAATTTAATACAACAATTAAGTCAATAAAATGGCTAAATACACTCAAAAACTTAGTGTTCACTGGAGCTGCAAAATCTTGTCCAACATGTGGATTGAATACCCTTACAGATACTATGTAATAACCTACAAAATCTCTATCTACGTACAAAATAAACCAAGTATTGTAACTAGTAATATAAAGCTACTTCTAGAAAATAAATTAATATGCCAATTTAAGTCAATAAAACAGCAAAAATTTAAGAAAAACTTCTCTATTAGCTGGAGCCGTAAAAACTTTACCCGCACGGAGCTGCTCTCGTTAGGAGTGATAGAGTAACAAAAAAAATATATATTTTTTTTGTTAATCAGAAAAAACATGGACAATCAGAAAAAAAAGGCTGAGGAGTGAGGACAATAATGTTGTTACAGATACTTTAGAAGCTAATAAGGTAAGAAATTATCATGTGAAAATTTGGACACTAACGTTATTTAAAGTGTAGTGCAACCACCAATTTCTGGAAGGGAGTCATCTTGAAAAAGACTAGAAAATATCAAGAGGAATTTCTAATGTACAGCTTCACTTACAGTGTTGTTGATGATGAGCAACGTCTTGTGTGCATAATGTGTTACGAAAAACTGCCTAATGAAAGCATGAAACCTATTAAATTAAAGACACTTACATATGAAACATCCAGAACCAATGAAAAAAAACAATTCTTTTTCAAAAAATCATGCAAACACCATACAAGGTGTGAAATCTTTCGTGAAGAAACATGCGGCAGTTCCTTGTAGAGCTTTAAGAGCATCGTTGGAAGTTTCATATTCCATAGGAAAAAATTTGTAATTGCACACTATTGCTGAATCTCTTGTTCTCCCTGCAAAGTTCTGAAAGATGGAGTAAGTGTGATCAGCTTTATTAAGAAGCTTAAATAGCAGACTTTTCACCATACTTTGCAAGGAAATGGGATCTGCTAATGAAATGCTTCTTTTATATAAGAGACAGGGTTGTCCAGTAGTAAAGCATTGAGACTTCTTTTTGACCTCAAACATGAAGTTTTGTTTTTATCGATTACAAGAATCTTGCTCAATTGTTTATAAATCAAAAATGGGTTGGAAAACTTAGTTACCCTGTTGATATATTTGAAAAACTTAATGATTTAATTTTAAGTCTTGAAGGACAGAGAACAAATATATTAATACTAAGTGATAAACAGAAGCATTCAAAAAGAAGCTTAATCTTTGGAAAACTGAACTTCTGCGTAATAATACTGAAATGTTCCGTTTTCTGACTTTGTTAATAATATTGACATTTTACAATTTAAGGATATCATTGTCACCTACCTAACAATGCTAATTAAGAATTTTTCCACACAATTTAATCTATCTCCAGAAGAAAAAAAAAAAAAGAAAAGAAAAGAAAGTTGTATTGGATTCATGATCGCTTTGCTTTTGAAATTTCTTGATGTCCAAATTACCATTCAGCAAAAGGAAGATCTCATCGACCTGTCGCTGACGAAGCATTGCGTGCCCATTTCAAGGCTACAACTTGTGAAAAATTTTGGCTTCGTCTTCGAGACGAGTATCCAGAATTATCGAAAATGGCAATACAAACATTGCTACCTTTCAGGTCTAAAGATTTATGCGAGGTTTGTTTCTCAAAATTAACAGCTAAAAAAAAAACAGCGTTCCAGACTTGATCCAGAAGATGACACGAGATTAGCAATTTCAAATATGGATCAAATATTATCAGTTATCCAAGCTCATCCTTCTCATTAATTGTTTTGTTATTATAATCATTTTTTAAAATGCATTAATTTTTTTTATTGTTTTGTAATCTTAATTGAAGAATAAGAATTTGATTTAATGTTTTTGCTGTATTCAATTAAAATATTAAACAATCATTTTAATGTGTAAATTAAAATGGAAACAATTTTTTTATTCCTTTCTCAGTTGTAGAATAAAATTTTCTACTACATAATTTATAAAGTGCTATTTTTACTCGCTAAAAATCTGGTCATCCTACCTCGGGTTTTACATTGAGGGGTAGTGTCAATTTTTTATTTAATAAAGGGGGTCATGAGCGAAATAAGTTTGCGCGCCACTGATGTATAACAAAAAAATATTTTTTGTTAGCTACTGTAATCATTGAAGGAGCAGATATTAAAAAGGTGGATTCATATACCTATCTTGGACAAGTCATTAGCTGTAATGCTGATAAATAGCAGGAAGTCAAAAGAAGAATAAATTTCAGATGGATAGCATTCAGGAAATAGTCACATAAATGAGGAGCAATATCCCAATTTGTCTGAAACATAAAATAATGAACCAATATATACTCCCCACCATGACTTATGGAAGTAAAACTTGGGCACTTACCAAAAGAACAGAAGAGAAGTTGAAAACTACACAGCAAAGAATGGAATGAATTATATTAGGAATCAGACTGCTGGATAAGAAGAGAAACATGTGGATTAGGCAGAAAACAAGTAAAGGATATTCTTATCAAAACTAAAAAACTGAAATGGACTTGGGCAGGACACCTAGCTCAAAGACATGATGACAGATGAACTAATAAAATAACAGAATGGTACCCAAAAGGGGCTAAAAGTAAACCTGGAAGCCAACAGATATGGACAAATGAAATTCAAGAGTTCATGGACAGTAAATAGATGGCCATTGCAAAAAACAGAAGGAACTGGAAAGTTGCCTGACAGGCCTTCATCCAGCAGTGGATTGAAAATGGCTGATGATGATGACCATAACTACCCATGTAAATGAATCAATCAAAAATAGAGAAGACAATCATTGAGTGCCTTATAATTAAAAGTCACCAGACAACAATGGTCAATGAAATGCATTAATTTCCACAACCATCGTTGTCTCAGTGCCCTTCTGATCATAAGGGACTGAATGGTTGTTCTCTATTTTTGGTTATTTCATTTGTTTCTCATGGATAGTTTACAATATCATTATCATGATATTTCACATTATTTGGCCTCAGCATTATCAAGAGGGTGCCGAGCTAACTTTATTCTTTATCAGCTTTTAAATTTATGATATATTTGCCTTTTATTTAAAATATTAAATTTTTTGTATATATTCTTTTTCTCTCCTTTACTTTTGTTTTAGTTGTATTAAGTTTTTGCAGTGCTCTTCCTTCATTCTTCTCTTCTTGGTGATTCCTCTCTCTCTCTCTCTCTCTCTCTCTCTCTCTCTCTCTCTCTCTCTCTCTCTCTCTCTCAGGGGGTAACTTGGAATGTTTTTTTTTTTTTTGGCTGTTGCAGCGTAAGCCTCAGGCTTCCTTGTACCATATGGCCAATAATAATAATAATAATGTTCTAGGCAACAATTTGTTGAACATGCTAATGCTGAATGTTTTGTTTCCATTCTTTCTTTCTTAATTTTACTTTTAATTTAATTTTGGAAAAAATAGCCTTAAAAATGTTTCTAATGCAGCCAAATATATAAAAATTTATTTATATAGTTTAGTGGACACATGTACAAGAAAATATGCTTTAAAAATGAACCAAAAACACCAACCAATAATAATAAATAAATAAATAAATAAATAAATAAATAATACTTTCACTGCTGATGTAATCACAGGACAGCATCACATTTATTCCTCCCATTCTGATGAGGTTAACTGGTTATTTTTATATAATCAGTGTTTACTGTACCATGGCTGGGAGAGATTGTCTTTATCAACTACTATTAGAGTACACAGTCACTGCTTCTTGAATGCAAATATGTGGCTCTGGATTTTAATCCACTTGGAGGAGGGAACCACCCTACTTTTAGAATTTTTTCTTCCAGTTTGATAGAATTAAAATTGGAAGTTTCTGCTGTTTCCAATTCAGACTGGTTCAATCCTGTAGTTTTCAATCACGGGTCAAAACTGTCATCAGAAAAACCAGCAGTCGAAGTGTCAAAAGGTACATGAAAGCAATTTATCATTTAAAGCTAGAACATTTTCTGTAAAAATTTATTGCTTACAAGAAAAATGCATGTACAAGCTCTCAATATCAAAAATTAAGTTATCAGTACACTTCTTCACTGATACAAATAAAAATACTTATCCTCTCTGGGGATCTTTGTTCCCAAATCTAATTACTAACCTATGACACTGTCAAGTGGAGCCCACAAATTTCTGGCTACTAATAAGTACAATTGGACCAGGCACATACTGATGAAACTTCTCAGGCCATCCACAGGTTTATTCATAGATCCAAAAAGAGTACTTATATTTTCCTGAAGGAGCTTCTGTTTCCTCTATGGCATAGGTGCTGCCATGACGAGTCATGTTATGTTATTAGTACTCCTCTGTTTTTCGTTCACTACTGCAAAATGTAGCCACAGTGATGACAGCCCTGTCACCAAACCCTTATCTCCATCTATAAGGCATCAATGACAACTTTATTGTCAACATTGCAGAGTTAAGTATTTTTAATTTTAACATATGCCTTCTTTTATATTTCATCGTGTTCCTTATGCTGCCATTGTCACTTCTGCCTTTGCTCTCCAGTGCCCATGGCATTCGGCATGTTCTTACGCTTGAGCCAAATGTTTTTTCGGTCCACCTCCTGTGATAGCTAATCCTCACTGCACCAAAATATTTCTGTAATTTCGACCACGACTTAAGCTTCTGCTGCTCAGTCAAGTATTTCTTCTTTTAATAATAATCATGCCTTCCCTTGCAACCCACCAAATGTGATGGCTGCATAGAAGCTGTAAAGTATTTTTTATCTGTAATGGTCTATGAAAGAGGATCCTCAAGGAGTGTTGTCCAGGCAGATCTAAAATTTCTAAGATCAGTACCCATCCCAAGCTCAGTGTATCTGTACTCATTGAAAAACAGCATCCAAAATGATGAAAAGACCAAGTCTAACAGAGACAGCACAGCATGTGTGCTGTCTCTGTTAGACTACAAACTCGATAAGCCATGATTAGGTGCAATTGACTATGGGAATGAATCCACTCCCATCTCCCACTTTCTTGACAATTAGGCCAATTGTTGTGACAGAAACTGATTTACCTTTACAATATCTGAGTGTCGGTGCCAATATTCAGATGGCTTTCTCATGAAACTACTCTTTTGAAATCCATTAATAGCCAGCTCAGCCATTTCTTTTCTGAAATCACTTCACATACATAGTTCTTGTTAGACAGTGCACAGGCAAGTTAGTCGCATGACCAACACAGTTCTTGCTTTAAGAGTTTTTTTTTTTTTTTTTTTTTCAAAGTATTAAGTATCAACAAAATTGAAAATATGAACATTAACTGCAAAAAATGAATGTTAAACATTCATAAATACCACATTTCAAACCACGGGCATAGCTATACAATACAGTGTATGATATTAATCCATTCCAGAGACTCCATCGTATTGTGAAAATATCGTAATGTGAACCCAATAACACGTTTTTTGGCAATTCGTTCCACGACCTCGGAAGTTGAAATTTTTGCTATATAACTCTCTAAAAGGTCATTTTTATAGTGTAAATTGTATTAGTTACCAATTCAAATCACTAAAATGACTACACTTTCATCATTATCATATGCTCTGTTATAAGAACCAATTTTGAACGCCTTTGTGACATTTTTCTAAAGCACATTTCTAGAGATCACGACCATAAAACAATAAAAGCAAGTTGCACTTTCCGGTTTATTGGGCATTTCCGTTACTGCAAGCAATTATAAACAGGTAGTAAACTCGATGTTATTGCATTTGCGAAAATACTGATAGCTGGAATTGTGTAGTTTTTTTTGTGGGGGGGGGAATATGCCGGAAACTTTGCTCTAGAAACTAAACATGTGGCGATTTCAATCTTACTCTGCAATTACATAAATTACAAGAGCAATGCTAAGAATGATCATTACTGCTGGCCTAAAATTAATAAATGATCAACCAGAGGTAAGACTAGTTGGTTTCGAGATTTTACAGGAGCATCAGCTTCTATGGCTATAGTGTGCCAATTTTATGATTTATGGTTTAGCATTAGAGAGGCATACGATGCGTCTACTAATGCACATCTATTCTACAACTGTCTTTCTTCAATTTGAATCTGCACATCTATTTTTACAACTGTACTATTCTACAACTGTCTTTCCTCAGTTTGAATCTGAGTCCCCTAGGGTTTTTAATCTGAGCAAGAGGAAGAATCTCATCAGCATTCAAGCCTTATAAACCTCAATCATATCACCCACCTCACAGGTGCCTACTCTCCAGGCATTGCAATTTGCAGAACTTAACCCTTTCTTGGTAAAGGCACCCCTTTGTTCCCCTCACCAATCTTGTTGCTCTTCTTTGTATGCGTTCTAGCAACTCTACATCCTTCCTAAAATGAGACCTCTAGACCTGTACACAGTACTCAAGGTGTGGTCTGACCATTACCTTGTATAATGGGATAATCACCTCCCTGTCCCTGCTAGCAAAATTCCTGTATATCACTGACAAGACTCCAAGATATGCCCTGGCAGCCCATCTGCACTGCTCAGCAAACTTCATATTCAACTGCACAATTACCCCCAGGTCTTTTTCACTTTCCACTTCCCTGAGTGTAGTACCACACAGTTGGTACATTTCTATTCGGTTATTGCTACCCATACGCAGTACTTTGCATTTGTCAATGTTAAATTTCAGTTGCCACTTCTTAGCCCATTTGCCCAACTTATCCAGATCCAGTTTTTTTGGAGTAGCATACTGTCTTAACTGTCATTAACAACCCTGCCAACCTTTGTATTATCTGCAAACTTGGACATTAAACCTGATATACCTTCATCAATATCATTAATGAATACAGAAAACAACAATGGACGCAACACCGAACCCTGGGGAACTCTACTAATAACATTTGTCCCCGAAGAGCAGTGTCCATTGATTACCACTCTCTGTCTTCTCCCACTCAACCATCCCTTTATCCATTGTAGCAACTTACCCTTAATGCCATATCTCTCCAATTTGTACAGCAGTCTTCCATGTGAAACAGTATCAAAAGCTGTCCTGAAATCCAAGTATATGATATCAAAATTATTTTTGGCATTCAGTAACTTTGACCACATCATAGCATCCAATCAAATTGGTCAGACAGGACCTCCCTTTAACAAACCCATGCTGTGTCGTAACTATTACTGCAGTCTTGTCTAGATGATTCTGCAATGCTTCTTTAACCAGTGATTTCATTATTTTCTCTGGAACACAAGTTAAACTAACAGGCCTATAGTTAGATGTGTCACCTTTTGAACTCCCTTTGTGAATTGCTGATACATTTGCATACCTCCAGTCCATGGGGACCTCCCTGGGTCCAAGGAAGCTTTCATAATTATGGCTAATGGTTTGCTTACTTCCTTTGCTGCCTTCTTTAATATATCCCATCTGGATAGATCCCATCAACCCAAGGTGCCTTTTTTAAGTTTAACTTCAACAATTTCTCTTTCATTTTGCTTTCAATTATTACAAAATCACTTAGCTCCCTGTTAGAGTTTGATAAGCTTCTGGCACTCCTCTCATTGAATAACTCCTCATGTGTGAATGTAGATACAAAATACTCATTCAGTTTATCAGCTAAATTAGCATGATCATCAATAGTCAACCCATCTATGTTAAGTGATCCAATCTGATTCATCCCTTTCCTTCTAGAGTTTACATAAGTAAAGAACTCTTGGATGTTTTTCTTTGCATCCTTTGCCAAGGATTTCTCGTAATCTGCCTAACCTCCTTTGTGACTTGATTACAGACTAGTTTATATCTGCCATAGACTTGTGTCACCTGATACTTTATATGCATACCATACCATTCTTCTCTACCACGAGCCTCATTAGTTCATCTGATATCCACTTTGGTCTAAACCTTGAACAGTATTTCTTAGTTGGAATGAAAAGCCGAGTAGCCTCCAAAATCAAGTCCCTGAAGGCTTCCCATTTAGAATTCAACACTGGTAACATCATCAGTTGATCCCACTGTACAGAATTTAAAAACTGACTGAGACCCCTGTAGTCACCTTTACGAAAGCAATAGCCCTTCCCTTTAGCCTTCATGGTAGTTACATCTTTAAGTACTGTCAGTACATTGTGATCACTATCACTCAGTGGTTCCTTTATCTGCAAATTCTTAATGCACGAATAATCACTGGTTATGTTCAGATCAAGAGTATTACTCCCTCTGGTTGCCTCTCCAACATGTTGCTATAGAAAACGTGATCCAATAAATCCACAAAAGTCTTGCTAGTGTGCGAGTGACCAACCCACAAGTTCCAGTCGATATCTGGAAAGTTAAAATCCTCCATTATAAGACATTCTGATTTACTGGCCCACTATTTCTCTGCCCAATTGCTCATTATATTCATCAGATTCATTAGGCCTTTAACACACACCTACTCTCATTTTTTCAATCCCAGTGCTTATGTCACACCAGACTCAACATTGCACAGTCCACCAACATCAATTGGATGCACTTCCTTTGATTTTATGTGTTTCTTAACTAACAGCATAACCCCTACTCCCTTCCTGTCTTGTCTATCCTTTCTTTACACATTGTACTCCCCAAATTCCAATTCTGCACTGCTTATGTCTGTGTGACACCACATCTCTGATATCCCAACAATGTCTTTGATGTCTTGACTAGCACTTCAAGCTCATCAAATTTATTAACTATACTCCTAGCATTGATACACATGCACCTGTTTCTACTCTTAGCTACCCTAACACAGTCCATGTATTTATTTGTTCCACTAGACTCCCAGCAGTCCTGGAAATCCCCATTGCCTTGCTTTCCAGGCTGCTGCTCAATTGCAATTCAACAAAAGCAGTGAAATTCACTGCTTCTATTGAAATGCAATGAAATATTATGATGTTTATATGAAATTATAGTAATTCATGCATTTCAGCAACTAGAAAACTTCGAATATATTAGATTTATCTGACAATATTGTTCGCAATGAAAATGTGTCCATTTCTTTTAAGGAGTTAAAGGTAATCTGACAGTCTCGTATAAAGTTATGGCAGTCAAGTATAATATGTTGGACTGTTTGCACTGTGTGACAGTCAGAGCACTGAGATGGAAATTCAACTCACAGCAGGTAGGATGGGTAACATTGGTGTGTCCTATTCTTAATCTGCTCAGTATAACTTCTTGTCTGTTGATTGTACTGGTTTTCCATTGTTGTAACCACATGGTTACAACAATGGAAACTAGTCTAATCGCAAGCTTTTGCAAGTGTGCCAACTGGAATTGATTTTTGTGTATATTTTTCGAATTTTATGCAATTTTAATAAACATACCACATAATTAACACTAACTATAACTTATCTTCCACTTTTTTTTTTAGAAAACTGACAATCTATTTTATATTACTGTATTCATAATTGTTACCATAATCTATTAAATTATTTATTATTATATTTCTAATTGTATGTAAACCCATGACATGTCAAATCCCTAAGCTTGTTGGCTGTGATGGGTATTTACTGTCTACTGTATCTGATTGTGTGTAATAAAAGATTATTTATTTCTAGTTTGACCACCACTACTCTACCAACAGTCTGAAGTGCACGATATCTCATTACTATTGGCTGATGCGTATCTGTGAACATGTAATGACACCATAGGGGCAGTACAATAAATTCAGCAGTGAAAGCATTAAAAAACAAATTTCATTACTGATCATGAGACTACCCATAATCAGTAAAATATCAATCAACTTCAATTACTTGTTTCAATGGTTTCTACTAAGAAGTGATTCTTCTAACAGCCTTTTACTAATATCAAAATGTGCCTGAATGGAATGATTACACAAAGTGGCCAAATTCACAACAGGCAAATATTCAATATCCAAGCAAGGACAATGTTAACAACAAAATCATTTTAAAGTAAACGTTTTTGTAATTAACCAAGAAAAAGTCATTTAAAATTTTTTCTTGGTTTACCAGAAATGTGCTTATAGCCCAGGCTAACTTGTAAACTACTGGAGAAATACATTTCTATCACAAGATATGCATTGTTATTTGTATAAAGTTAAACTAAAGCTGTCTCAAGACAAAAATGCAATTTTGTACTTAACGTCTTACACTAAGCCCTCATATGAGAATAATACCATCATAACAATCCAACTTTTAAATTAAAAGGAAATTCAACTTCTTAAAAAAAAAAAAAAAAAAATATATATATATATATATATATATATATATATACACAATAAACCCCCGCTATTCGTGGTCACTGATTTAATATAAAATGAAACCTAAAAAATGTGAATTTTAGAGTGCCGTGAACATTTTCTGCCATAAAAAAACATGGGCGTGGCTAAAATTATCTTTCCCGGTCAAACCAGTGCCCAGTGGGTGGGGGTGGGGGGAAGGGGTGACAAAATTGCGAGCGTGGATGTTTCTCGCTAATCCTTGTTCAGTATGTGTTATGTGCTTGTCATGGAAGGTTTCGTTGTTTGCTTTTAATTTATATGCTTATAAATTGAATAAATTTATCAAATTATAAATTGATATGCTTACAAAAGTGATAAATCTACTGTTTTGCAGTGTAAAACAGACTTTCGAGTGTGTTATCAGAACAAAGTGACTTTATTGTGGACAAGTTCTTTCTAACTCGTACAAAAATATTGCTACGAATAACAAGGGAAATGTGAAAAGATCAAAGAAGGTGATGAAATTGAGTTATTAGACAAAATTCCTAATGGTGAAAGTGTCTTCTCAGTGGCAAAACATTATAAAATCAATGAGTCAACGGTACGATCAATCAAGAAATCGGAAGAAAAAATCCGCCGTAGTGTCTGTGAAAATGCGCTAATTGCTTCAAAAATTTCCTCTGTAACTCGTGATGTTAAATTAGAAAAAAATGGAAAAAGCTTTAAATCTGTGGATAGAAGACTGAACTCAAAATAAAATTCCGTTAAATTTACTCATCATTCGTGAAAAGGCAAAACTCCTTTATCAACACAAAACTCCTTCAGCGAAACTAGTGTAGTACTGGCGGGATAAGTTTTTTAGCTAGCAAAGGCACTGTACTGAAAGATTTGTTTGAAATTTCTAATAAATATTACATTTAATATTAAATTGTTTCTTATTTTCATTTCGATGCCTCATGCTTGCATTTCACTATGCACTGTCTATGTACATATAATACATACATAGACAAAATTTTAGACTAGTTTTTCTTATATATTTCACACTTTGGAACGGAACCCCTTTATTACTATGAGAGCCATAACTCAGTATTCGCGGCATTTCTCAGGAACGTAACCCCCACGAATAGTGGGGGTTTACTGTATGTGTATATATATAGTGCTGTTTTTTGTAAAAAAAAAATAGGTGCCGGTACTCATTCTTTGCTATCAGGAAAAATTTAAAATTAAAAGGACTTGAAAAGTACAGTACTCTAAAAAAGTATTTCCTGATATTGTTACTTTGGTAGTAATGTTTTTGGAATAAGTACAAATTAAGTATATTAAAACAGTTTATTAAGCATAAATCTATTATTCAAGTATATAAAAAATAAGTAAAATGTGTAAAAAATAATAAGTAAAAATTAGTAAAAATAATTTCATAATAAAGTTTTTACAGAATATTCCAAATTTTTATCGAGTTCTCATTCAACACACTATGCTGACTTCTTTTCTTACTGTTTGTGTCTGTTGATGAATAGCGTTTCTGAAGCAGCCACGAATCGACATATTTGCTGGATCGAAGTGTCACCGGTGGGCCTAAAATTTTAAGAAAAATAGTAGTGAAGAAATTGTTTTGTCGTCAACGAAGCTCTGGTTGGGCTGACGATCAGATTCATTTGTGGAAATCCTCATTCATATTCACTCGATGAAAATGGTATCGTACTCAGAGCGTTCATCAAATACTCTTCAATTTTTCCGAAACCGTCTTTTCGATTAGGTATTCTCGAAATTCATGAATTTTATCTCTTTCATTTAATTGAAATCTAATTCACAAGTTTCTAACTTCATTTTCACCAAATTCCAACATTTCACGTTTAGAAGGTTTAATACCTTCATTGTCCTCATTTTCCTTCTTTCGTCATCGACATTAGTTCTTAAATTTGAATTTTTTTTTTAACTGCCCAAAATATAATTGTCATTCGGATATTCAGCTACCATGTAAACAGAGATAGGGAAAATGTGGATATATATTCTCTCTCTGATATATATTCTCTCTCTCTCTCTCTCTCTCTCTCTCTCTCTCTCTCTCTCTCTCTCTCTCTCTCTCTCTCTCTCTCTCTCTCTCTCTCTCTCTCTCACCTAATTCTCAAACGGAGCACTTACAGTTGATTCACAGCGGTGTCCAACCTACAGCCCCCGTGGAAAGTGAATACAGCATTTTAAATTTTGCTAATTATCAAAAAAAATAATAATAAATTCTCATTAAATGTTTTGTTTAGTAAATGTAATTGTGTATTGTACTTAATAAAATTTTCGAATATTTTCAATTTTAGGTTCGTCATTATTTTTATTTATTCACCTTATATCCATCTTAAGCAGTGATCCTTTCGGGTTGTAAATTTTCTAAAGTGAGCATTTAAATGCAAAAGTAAGGTATTTTTTTGAAAAACAAAAGAATATTTTTACGATTTTAATAAAATCTCAAATATAAAATAGTGACAGAATTGTTACACATAAAAGTATTGGGAATTTCCATTTTTTTATATATAGCCTGAAAATATAAAACGGTAACTGAAAACATATATCTTGTTATCTTCCATATCTTGTTACAAAGTACATGTAACAAGATATGGAAAATGTAACACACTAATTTTTCTCGAATCACTCAGTGCAGCCTCCGAAAAAATCTAACTTTGAATATGGCCCCTGTAGTAGAAAGTGAACCAGAGCCCATTAGGAATACCCCTTGATCTGATCACCGTTGACCAAGGAGACTTCTCCATATGTGGGACAGGTGGTCGGATAGGTTTTACCAGGTACCCCTAAGTTGTACAATGGTAATCCCTTTAGCTCTCTCAATTCTTGCTTAGCAGCAGCACAACGGAAATTTTCTTCGCTCAACGGAAACAATTTTAAATGTAATTTCCAAGGGGAATTTTAAACAAAATTGCCATAAAAGGAGTTCATTAAACAGAAGTCCGACTGTGTAATTTAGAATTCTAAAAATGATTATAAAGTTTTATATATATATTTCTCACAAACAACCCTTCTAAGTACATGGTCGAAGTGAGAGGTCCTTTAGGCACTTCAGATCACAACTTGATGATTGTCTCTTCTCCAATGGAACCTTTATCTCATGGCTATTCCCAACCTCGTGTTGTTTGGAATTACAAGAATGCAAAATGGGATGACCTGTGAGACTTCTTTTCTTCTTTTCCCTGGTCGGATTACTGTTTCAAAAGTTCTGATGTCAACGTTTGCTCAGATCGTGTCAGTGAAATTATTCCTGGGTTTTCCAATAAATGTGCTAAGGCTGTTCAAGAGAAGAATGTTGTATATTATAATTGGCTTGTTTCTATTTTCTTCAGTTTCATTTTCTGCCTACACCAAAGCTTGCAACAATTGTAAAACAGTTATTAATAAGTCCAAACTAGATTTTGAACAGACTAAGAGTAGAAAACTTGCTTCTTGCTCTAATGGTAGCCGAGCATTCTGGTCTCTTGCCAAAGCAATTGGCTGCAACTTTTGCCCATCTCTGCTCCCACCTCTGTCCAAATCAGATGGTTCTGTTGTCACTTCAGCCAAGGATAAAGCTGACCTGCTAGCATCCCATTTTTCTTTCAACTCGTGCATTAACGATCTTGGTAAAACACCTCCCACTATTCCCAACACGCTCTATTCAATGCCTCCTGTGGTCTTCCGTCAAAAGGATATCAGAAGGATTTTGATGAATCTTGATGCTAAGAAAGCTCCAGGTCCAGATGGTATTTCTCCACTTGTTCTCAAAACCTGTGCTCCTGAACTTACTCCTATTCTTTGCCACCTTTTTTCACTTTCGTATTCCAAAGGTGTTTTTCTTTCTGCTTGGAAATTTTGCTCATATCCAGCCAGTTCCTAAAAAGGGTGACAAATCTCTCCCATCCAATTATCGTCCCATTGCAATTACTTCTACTCTTTCTAAAGTAATGGAGAAATCAATTAACCACCAACTCTTAAAAAACCTAGAAACTTTCCGTCTGATCAATGATCGCAGTATGGATTCCGTCAGTGTCAATCCACTGGTGATATCCTGGCCCATTTATGGACTAATTCAATGGAAAGGTTCGGTGAAACAAGTAGTTGCTCTTGACATCTCAAAGGCTTTCGATCGTGTTTGGCATAAAGGTCTTCTAAACAAGCTTCCATCTTATGGTTTGCCAACTGTTTTTAGTAATTGGTTATCCAGTTTTCTCTCTGATCACTCACTGAGAGTGATGGTAGATGGCTTTCTGTCTTCTAACTTCTCCACTAATGCCAGTGTCGCCCAAGGTTCAGTTCTTTCCCCCACTCTTTTCCTCTTGTATATTAATGACCTTCTTCCATTGACTGGAAATCCTATCCATAGTTTTGCCGATGACAGCACATGGCATTCTACTTTCCATTTTGAGAAACCTTGTCCTGCTCAATCAGCTTCAACTTCTCGAAAATCTGCTACCAATTCCTTAAATGCCAATCTTCAGGTAATTCTCCAGTGGGGCAAAGACAACTTAGTTGATTTCAACCCTTCTAAAACTCAGTCTTGTCTTATATCTTGCAAAAAGGATTCTTCTGCTCCTATGCTTAACTTTAGTGACACTCCGATTTCTAGGCAAAATGATATATCTCTTTTGGGGATTACCCTGACTTCTAATCTCTCTTGGCACAAGCATATTATAAATATTGCTTCTTCTGCATCTAAAAAACTTGGTTTTCTCTTTAGCTCTCGGCATTACTTTTCTTCCAAACAGCTGCTCACTCTGTATAAATCGCAAATCCGCCCTGCCATGGAATACTGTTCCCACATCTGGGGTGGTGCTCCCAAAACCTCTCTCAGGCTTCTTGATTCCATTCAGAAGAGTGCAGTTAGGTTAATTAATGACTCATCTTTAACAGAGTCTGTGCACTTGCTGTCTCATAGACATACTGTTTCTGCTGCATGTCTCTTCTACAGATACTTCCATGGGCACTGTTCTTCTGAACTAGCTTCTATAATTCCTGCTCTCTTTCAAAACAGTCCGAACACGTGCCGCCACCAGCCATTTACTGTCCAACTTCAAACTCACAGAACCAACTTTTCATCTTCCTCGTTTATTCAGTCAACTGTCGTTTTCTGTAACAACCTTCCTTCATACGTATTTCCTGAAAATTACAGTCTACAGAAGTTCAAGTTCAATATCAACAAATATCTTCTTTCGTCTTCTCAACCTTCAACCCAAGCACAGTACTAAGTACTATAGGTTCTGACACCTCTCGTGTTTGGGGTTTACATAAAAAAAAAAATATATAGAAAATACCTTAAAAATAGACAGTGAAAAATGCAAATTTAGTTAAATAACTAAGCTTATTTGAAAAGTAAGGTAAATGTGTGAAAAAATTTACAGAATATTACAAATTTTGAAGTGTACAGCATCCAAATGTCACGGGTCACTGTTAATAAAGGTGCCGGTTTTGGCGTACTGTCCCAAAAAAAGCACTGTATATATATATATATATATATAAAATACTGTACATTTATTTAGCAGTCTAACCAGAAGTAAACTCTAATTAGAGTTCTAAAACAGAGAAAGGAAAAAAAAAAAAAAAAAAAGAAAAAAAGTTGTCTAGAAAGCATTTTGTATCCAAAAATCAAGACTAATATTTTAATACACGTAGTAGGAAATGCTGCTCACCTTTTGATCATCATTTAATTCTCTACCATTTTGGAAATCTGTACGATAATTATCCAATTTTCCTTCAAAATAGAAAAAAAAAACCATTTCATACTGTAAATAGAAAGACAGATGACAGTAATCTAATTTTTTAAAATATTTTCAGTATGTAACAATATAGAACTCATCAGGAACAGCACCTCTGTATTTTGTAGGATCTTTACTTACTTCTTCCAGGACACCAGCAACAGGCCTTGGCATGGAGTACAAGGCATAATAG